>NC_088226.1:46184510-46282010 GCF_036934945.1 Oncorhynchus masou masou | reverse complement strand
TGTTGAGGTGCAGATAGGGGCTGGACCAGGGTGAAGCGGTGAGGTACGGCCTCGGGGCTCGTGGGTGAAGGTGAATGAATGGACAGGGAGATTGAAGTTGTCTTCTTCTGGGACCTGAAACAGACACTGTATTAGGTCCGTTCCTCAGAGATGTCCACACGCTGACCGAGTGGCCATTTAGAGAGAGAGAACAAAACAGTGCAGTTAACGTATCACATTATCTGAGATAATAAAGATGTTGATGTCTAAAACACATTTCACTACTAAATACTCTTTACTTATTGCTCGCTCTTTGCAATAATGGTCTGCTCTCACACGTCTAATTCGATAGACACACAAAGTGGGCAGTTTGCACCTTATAAATGACTTTGGAGCCTATGAAAATACCCCCCCCCCCCAACACACAAGGACTAAGATGATGTCACTGAGAGTGAGAGCCAAGATGTTAATGTGTGAACAGAAGAGAGAATGAAGGCAGAGTGAAGACAGGAAGGGAGAGTTGGGAAATACACCGAGAGGCAATGACAGAGAAAGATAAGAAAGCGAGATAACATGAGATGAAGAACCAAGGAATTCTGCACAAATATCCTCAGTATAGAAAGTAAAACACCAAATAATGCATGCAGAGCAGAATCAGGCCGATACCCGCTAATCATGAAAATCCAGAAAAGAGCCGTTCAATTCTACAACCACCTAAAAGGAAGCGATCACCTACAGAGAGATGGACCTGGAGAAGAGTCCTCTAAGCAATCTCGTCCTGGGGCTCTGTTCACAAACACAAAGAGACCCCACAGAGCCCCAGGAAAGCAACACAATTAAACCCAACCAAATTATGAGAAAACAAAAAGATAATTACTTGACACATTAGAAAGAATTAACAAAAAAACAGAGCAAACTTGAATGCTATTTGGCTCTAAACAGAGAGTACAAAGTGGCAGAATACCTTGACTATGTACAGACTCAGTGAGCATAGCATTGCTATTGAGAGAGGCTGCCGTAGGCAGACCTGGCTCTCAAGAGAAGACAGGCTATGTGCACACTGCCCTCAAAATGAGGTGGAAACTGATCTGCACTTCCTAACCTCCTGCCCAATGTATGACCATATTAGAGACACATATTTCCCTCAGATTACACAGACCCACAAAGTATTTGAAAACAAATCCAATTTTGTTTGCGTGAAATACCAGTGTGCCATCACAGCAGCAAGATTTGTGACCTGTTGCCACAAGAAAAGGGCAACCAGAGAAGACCAAACACCATTGTAAATACAACCCATATTTATGTTTATTTATTTTCCCTTTTGTACTTTCACTATTTGCAACACTGTATATAGTCTTAATATGACATGAAATGTCTCTATTCCTTTGGAACTCTTGTGAGTGTAATGTTTACTGTTCATTGTTTATCTCACTTTTGTCTATTATCTATTTCACTTACTTTGGCCATGTACAAATATGTTTCCCATGCCAATAAAGACTTTTGAATTGAATTGATTATATTACAGAAATAGGTCAAAGGTAAAGAAACTGAGTGAATGAGTTCTGAGTTCTTAATATCACGTGCACAAGCACAGTGAAATGCCTGTCTTACAAGCTCCAAGCCCAACAACGCAGGAATCGATAGCACACAAATAAATGTACATGTATGAAGAGAGAAAGAGAGAGAGAGAGGGAGGGAGAGAGGGAGGGAGGGAGGGGAGGGAGGGAGGGAGGGAGGGGAGGGGGAGGGAGGGAGGGAGGGAGGGAGGGAGGGAGGGAGGGAGGGAGGGAGGGAGGGAGGGAGGGAGGGAGGGAGGGAGGGAGGGAGGGAGGGAGGGAGGGAGGGAGGGAGGGAGGGAGGGAGGGAGGGAGGGAGAAGGCCTGTATAAGCTTTCATGACCAGGGCAGGCAGCCTTTACCATATTAACCCATGGGGAACTCTCATTATCTAAACGAGCCAGAGTTTCACTGGCCAGGGTAAGAAAGGTCATTATAGGGGTTTATAGGTCTAGTTAAATTAGAGCAGGCAGCTAGCCTGATTACCACCTGGAGGGCCCAGCTAACCTGGACCCTACCACAGAGTTAGGAAGGGGTTAAGGGTCACAAGGTGAGGGGTAGAGAGAGGGTCATGCTGAGAGACTCGCACACACACACACATGGAGGCACACACACGTACTGAGGCATGACTCCTGATCTGGAATTTGCCAAAGATCCTCCTTCTGAGTCTGAGGATGAAGCACCTAAACAGAGGTACAGAGGAGCGGGGAAACAGAGACCTTTTAGTGGAGAGTTTACATGAATTCAAATGACATTCATTTGTTTGACAGTGAGCCCAGATATATTGGAGAAGTTGTACCGATGCACCACAGGAGGTTGGTGGCACCTTAATTGGGGAGGACGGGCTCCTGGTAATGGCTGGAGCAGAATTAGTGGAAACCATGTGTATGATGTCATTCCGTCTGCTCCTTTCCAGCCATTATTATGGGCCATTCTCCCCTCGGCAGCCTCCTGCTATGCACTCACCCTCGATGTAGACCTCTGCCGAGGTGTTGTCAGCGCCGAGACTGTTGGAGGCAACGCAGGTGTAGCGTCCCGTGTCTTCCTCGAAGGCCTCAGCAATCATCAGCGTGTACAGGTCACCGTCCCTCCAGATCTGGACGTCAGGACAGTTGTGTAGCTCCCGCCCCTCACAGAACCATCTGGAGATAACAGATGGGGGTAAGAGGGAATTTTTCGCTTAAATACCATTGCTACAAACAGCCGTAGGCCTTAACAATGTGCTGACACAAGTAAGAGCCATTTCCCAACGTAGAACAATTGAATTGATTTCAGATTCTCAGATTAGCGGTTATAATCATGACTGTGAAGAATGTGATGGAGGTCTGCCAATCAGAGTCATTAATCACCTGAGCACGGCCAAACACCTCACAAATCTGTGTTACATTGGTTTTGGGATCATTGAGATCTTTTGTAAATTCAATTGGACCAACGTCACTTGTGTGCGAGTTTATTTGTGGCTACTGTGCATCCTGTGGCATTTCTACATTAAGTAATGAGTACCATTTGATTTACTTCTCTCAACACCATGTCCACTGTGCAGCGTAAAGAGACAAAGTCGTTTCAGACCTTGTCTCAAATATATGCTTTATACCCACACCTCTACCCTTTGGGCATGTCTGAGAGAGTGTTTCCATACCTGCTTAAACTCAGCCCTGGGGCAATGACAAAACACAGAGTTACGGGAAACAGGCACCCCCCCACCCCCACCCCAGACGTCTGAGGTTCTGCCTGGGCTGGAGTGTGGCCTGGTGAAACCTGCCTGGCTCGGTACCCCCTCACAGGGCTTCACTCACTCTGGCTTTGTTCCCCTCTCTGGGTCCCAGGAGGCATGAGACAGTCTAGTCTACCACACTAAACAGGCAAGAGACAGCCGACCACACTACAGAGGCGGTCTCATCTCTGTTTACTGAGCCAACGATCAAACCAACCACTACTGACACCACCCAACTACTTCAAACACAGCCAATGACCCCTATAACCATCGCGCTCTTTCTTCTCCATGCTTCTTCCCCATGCTCATGCCCTCCTATAAAATGAGAGCACATGCTTCTGCACAGTTAACCCGAGCAGTGAGTGGGAGGAGGAGCAGCAGGAGGACGAGCAGGAATTCAGAAGATTGCAGGAAGCACAGCTGTTCCGTTCCGCTGGTCGCAGACCTCGGGACATTCCAGCCCTCTTGGCGCGTTATATAAAATGCTATGCATTCCGCTGTTTGGCTTATTATACTTTACATTATATACTCCACCCTGCTATTAATCTACCAGCCCAGATAACCAGACAGACAGATGTCACTTCATCCCCTATGATTTACACTTGATGGTGTGGGCGTGAGAGACGCTGAGAGGAGAGAGGGATGGAGAAAGTGAAAGACAGGGCTGGGTAGAAGGAGAGTATGAACGAGTGGCGTGCCAGGCAGGCTCAGACAGAAACAACGGTGTACACGACACTGTCATTATCAAAACGGGATCGCACATCGCAATTCATTAGCACCACTGACAGCTGGATGAGCCAAAGGGGTTTAGTCATCATATTCCGACAACTGGGACTGAGATAAACAAAAGGGTTATTCCCCATTATGTGTCTTAGCATGGCTAGCAAGGCTAGTCATAACACATCATATAAGTGGGACCACTGAACTGCTGCTACTGCCACAGCTCATACCTTAACCTCTCACTACAATAGACTTGGGAGTTGAGTCTCTTCCTTATCGCTCGATGAAGGGAAATAAGGGAAAGTTGGCAAGCTACAGCCTATCGTGTTGTGTGTTAAATGACAGGAAACAGAGCAGGGCTCAGAGATTGGGTGAAGGGCTGTTTAAGACATGCAGCCTCAAGCAGGAAGGCAGGGGGACCTCTTATCCAGCAGCAGCATGTCATCCACACAGGCAGCTGGAGGCCAAGAGTCAGCCACGCTCCAAACATCCACGGCTATCTCCACTGTACTGATCAAACAGACTGTGACCCACACACCAAGCCTTTGCGCAGTGCTCTTTGACCCCAGAACATGGGTTTGCTGCTTGACATGTTTTATAGTGCTCAGTAATATCAAAGGCTTTGGTTGAGGCACAGAGACAGTTACAGGGTAATAGTTCACTGAGCTGACAGCAGCAGGCAAATGAAAGTCTTGATTGTTTGAGCAATGCAATATGTCTGAGTGTTTGGGATACATTTTTTACATTATGGTAAGAGGTAAGAGAAAAGGGCATAATATGGTTGGTTCAAATCCACCTTCTGGGAATTTGCTCTGAATGGAAAATCCCGGGGATTTGTGTTTTTTCGTCCTCAGAACTCAAACTGTTTCTGTTGAGTCCCCATCTCCTTAGGGTAATCACAGTGACTCGTAGTCTCCTTCAGAACTCAAACTGTTTCTGTTGAGTCCCCATCTCCCTAGGGTAATCACAGTGACTCGTAGTCTCCTTCAGATTCTCAAACTGTTTCTGTTGAGTCCCCATCTCCTTAGGGTAATCACAGTGACTCGTAGTCTCCTTCAGAACTCAAACTGTTTCTGTTGAGTCCCCATCTCCTTAGGGTAATCACAGTGACTCGTAGTCTCCTTCAGAACTCAAACTGTTTCTGTTGAGTCCCCATCTCCCTCGGGTAATCACAGTGACTCGTAGTCTCCTTCAGAACTCAAACTGTTTCTGTTGAGTCCCCATCTCCTTAGGGTAATCACAGTGACTCGTAGTCTCCTTCAGAACTCAAACTGTTTCTGTTGAGTCCCCATCTCCCTAGGGTAATCACAGTGACTCGTAGTCTCCTTCAGAACTCAAACTGTTTCTGTTGAGTCCCCATCTCCCTCGGGTAATCACAGTGACTCGTAGTCTCCTTCAGAACTCAAACTGTTTCTGTTGAGTCCCCATCTCCTTAGGGTAATCACAGTGACTCGTAGTCTCCTTCAGAACTCAAACTGTTTCTGTTGAGTCCCCATCTCCCTCGGGTAATCACAGTGACTCGTAGTCTCCTTCAGAACTCAAACTGTTTCTGTTGAGTCCCCATCTCCCTAGGGTAATCACAGTGACTCGTAGTCTCCTTCAGAACTCAAACTGTTTCTGTTGAGTCCCCATCTCCCTCGGGTAATCACAGTGACTCGTAGTCTCCTTCAGAACTCAAACTGTTTCTGTTGAGTCCCCATCTCCCTCGGGTAATCACAGTGACTCGTAGTCTCCTTCAGAACTCAAACGGTTTCTGTTGAGTCCCCATCTCCCTCGGGTAATCACAGTGACTCGTAGTCTCCTTCAGAACTCAAACTGTTTCTGTTGAGTCCCCATCTCCCTCGGGTAATCACAGTGACTCGTAGTCTCCTTCAGAACTCAAACTGTTTCTGTTGAGTCCCCATCTCCTTAGGGTAATCACAGTGACTCGTAGTCTCCTTCAGAACTCAAACTGTTTCTGTTGAGTCCCCATCTCCCTCGGGTAATCACAGTGACTCGTAGTCTCCTTCAGAACTCAAACTGTTTCTGTTGAGTCCCCATCTCCCTCGGGTAATCACAGTGACTCGTAGTCTCCTTCAGAACTCAAACTGTTTCTGTTGAGTCCCCATCTCCTTAGGGTAATCACAGTGACTCGTAGTCTCCTTCAGTACTCAAACTGTTTCTGTTGAGTCCCCATCTCCCTAGGGTAATCACAGTGACTCGTAGTCTCCTTCAGAACTCAAACTGTTTCTGTTGAGTCCCCATCTCCCTCGGTTAATCACAGTGACTCGTAGTCTCCTTCAGAACTCAAACTGTTTCTGTTGAGTCCCCATCTCCCTCGGGTAATCATAGTGACTCGTAGTCTCCTTCAGATTCTCAGACGCTGTCCGTTTGAAATATCCCCCACTGCAGGAAAAACGCTGCAGGAACCACGCTGCAGGAACCACGCTGCAGGAACCACGCTACAGGAACCACGCTGCAGGAACCACGCTACAGGAACCACGCTGCAGGAACCACGCTGCAGGAACCACGGTGCAGGAACCACGCTGCAGGAACCACGCTGCAGGAACCACGCTGCAGGAACCACACTTCACTTCAGCTGTAGCAGAATCATTTGGACATTTGGTGGAACACCAAATTAAACACATATTGTACATAAAACAGCATATTACAAGTCATTGCATCCTTATGTTAATGTATTCACAGAGCTGTGTGCGGTAGCTGTGGTGCTGAGTGATAAGGAGGGTGTGTGTGTGTGTACAAAACATAGTGAACAGAGACCAGTAAACCTGCAGGGGAAGTGTGTTTTCCATGATCCAGACAGTCTTAGTCCAGGCCCCAAGCAGATAAAATCAACTTGTTACGGTACTGCACAAACTGAACTGTGTACTAAATACCCAAAACAAATAAAACTAGCAATCAGAGTATTCAGCAGTGGTCAGATTGAGGCTTGTTAATAATTTTCCATTGTGGTTGTGGTACAGCTCTGTCCTGCCAGCCACTCCTCCAGCTCTAAGTCTCAGTCAAACAGTGTAACACGCGATACAGCATGTGTCATACAAACTCCCTGTGTTTTATAGGCGTGAAGGAGCATGGCTTTGGATGGATTACTGTACATTCACTAGGGTCCAGTTTGGTAGAATTGCAAAAGTTTGCCATAAAGAGGGAGAACGAGTAAAGTAGGGCAGCCAGGAGCTCAAGTTGAACCTAGCAGGCAGCCAGAGTTGCAGAGTATACGTTACCCACTCCCGACGAGCACCACAATAAAACCACATATTAATCAAGCCCTAATGACCTGCTATTACGTGTAATTACTGAGTAAACTCACTTAGAGACAGGCTCCTTTTTTAATCCCCACTCCATTTAGCTCTGTTTAGCCAGGCACTGTGGAATGTGCTGAACACGACTCACTGTTCCCTCTCACTGGTCTCACTGTTCCCTCTCACTAGTCTCACTGTTCCCTCTCACTGGTCTCACTGTTCCCTCTCACTGGTCTCACTGTTCACTCTTACTGTTCTCACTGTTCCCTCTCACTTGTCTCACTGTTCCCTCTCACTTGTCTCACTGTTCCCTCTCACTTGTCTCACTGTTCCCTCTTACTGTTCTCACTGTTCCCTCTTACTGGTCTCACTATTCCCTCTCACTGGTCTCACTGTTCCCTCTCACTGGTCTCACTGTTCCCTCTCACTGTTCTCACTGTTCCCTCTCACTTGTCTCACTGTTCCCTCTCACTTGTCTCACTGTTCCCTCTCACTTGTCTCACTGTTCCCTCTTACTGGTCACACTGTTCCCTCTTACTGGTCTCACTGTTCCCTCTCACTGGTCTCACTGTTCCCTCTTACTGTTCTCACTGTTCCCTCTCACTTGTCTCACTGTTCTCACTGGTCTCACTGTTCCCTCTTACTGTTCTCACTGTTCCCTCTCACTTGTCTCACTGTTCCCTCTCACTGGTCTCACTGTTCCCTCTTACTGTTCTCACTGTTCCCTCTTACTGTTCTCACTGTTCCCTCTTACTGTTCTCACTGTTCCCTCTCACTTGTCTCACTGTTCCAGGGTAGCAGCAGGGTAGCCTAGTGGTTAGAGCGTTGGACTAGTAACCGGAAAGTTGCAAGTTCAAACCCCCGAGCTGACAAGGTACAAATCTGTCAGTTAACCCACTGTTCCTAGGACGTCATTGAAAATAAGAATTTGTTCTTAACTGACTTGCCTAGTTAAATGAAGGATACAAAAATACTGTTCTCAATGTTCCCTATTACTGGTCTCACTGTTCCCTCTTACTTTTCTCACTGTTCCCTCTTACTTTTCTCACTGTTCCCTCTCACTTTTCTCACTGTTCCCTCTTACTTTTCTCACTGTTCCTTCTCACTGGTCTCACTGTTCCCTCTCACTGGTCTCACTGTTCCCTCTCACTGGTCTCAGTGTTCCCTCTCACTGGTCTCACTGTTCCCTCTTACTGTTCTCACTGTTCCCTCTTACTGTTCTCACTGTTCCCTCTCACTGTTCTCACTGTTCCCTCTTACTGTTCTCACTGTTGCCTCTCACTGGTGTCACTGTTCCCTCTCGCTGGTCTCACTGTTCCCTATTACTGTTCTCACTGTTCCCTATTACTGTTCTCACTGTTTCCTCTTACTGTTCTCACTGTTTACTCTTACTGTTCTCACTGTTCCCTCTTACTGTTCTCACTGTATCCTCTTACTGTTCTCACTGTTGCCTCTTACTGTTTCCTCTTACTGTTCTCACTGTTCCCTCTTACTGTTCTCACTGTTCCCTCTTACTGTTATCACTGTTCCGTCTTACTGTTCTCACTGTTCCCTCTTACTGTTATCACTGTTCCGTCTTACTGTTCTCACTGTTCCCTCTTACTGTTCTCACTGTATCCTCTTACTGTTCTCACTGTTGCCTCTTACTGTTATCACTGTTCCGTCTTACTGTTCTCACTGTTCCCTCTGACTGTTCTCACTGTATCCTCTTACTCTTCTCACTGTTGCCTCTTACTGTTCTCACTGTTCCCTCTTACTGTTCTCACTGTTCCCTCTGACTGTTCTCACTGTATCCTCTTACTGTTCTCACTGTTCCCTCTTACTGTTCTCACTGTTCCCTCTTACTGTTATCACTGTTCCGTCTTACTGTTCTCACTGTTCCCTCTTACTGTTCTCACTGTATCCTCTTACTCTTCTCACTGTTGCCTCTTACTGTTCTCACTGTTCCCTCTTACTGTTCTCACTGTTCCCTCTTACTGTTCTCACTGTTCCTTCTTACTGTTCTCACTGTTCCCTCTTACTGTTCTCGCTGTTGCCTCTCACTGGTCTCACTGTTCCCTCTCACTGTTCTCACTGTTCCCTCTCGCTGGTCTCACTGTTCCCTATTACTGTTCTCACTGTTCCCTATTACTGTTCTACTGTTTCCTCTTACTGTTCTAACTGTTGCCTCTTACTGTTCTCACTGTTCTCACTGTTTCTTCTTACTGTTCTCGCTGTTCCCTCTTACTGCTCTCATGGTTCCCTCTTACTGTTTTCACTGTTTCCTCTTACTGTTCTCACTGTTTCCTCTCACTGGTCTCACTGGTCTCACAGTATCCTCTTACTGTTCTCACTGTTGCCTCTTACTGTTCCCTCTTACTGTTCTCACTGTTCCCTCTCACTGGTCTCACTGGTCTCACAGTATCCTCTTACTGTTCTCACTGTTGCCTCTTACTGTTCCCTCTTACTGTTGTCACTGTTCCCTCTCACTGGTCTCACAGTATCCTCTTACTGTTCTCACTGTTGCCTCTTACTGTTCCCTCTTACTGTTCTCACTGTTCCCTCTCACTGGTCTCACTGGTCTCACAGTATCCTCTTACTGTTCTCGCTGTTGCCTCTTACTGTTCTCGCTGTTGCCTCTCACTGGTCTCACTGTTCCCTCTCACTGTTCTCACTGTTTCCTCTCACTGTTCTCACTGTTCTCTCTTACTGTTCTCACTGTTCCCTCTTACTGCTCTCACTGTTCCCTCTTACTGTTCTCACTGTTCCCTCCTACTGTTCTCACTGTTCCCTCTTACTGTTCTCACTGGTCTCACTGTTCCCTCTTACTGTTCTCGCTGTTGCCTCTTACTGGTCTCACTGTTCCCTCTCACTGTTCTCACTGTTCCCTCTCGCTGGTCTCACTGTTCCCTATTACTGTTCTCATGGTTCCCTCTTACTGTTTTCACTGTTTCCTCTTACTGTTCTCACTGTTCCCTCTTACTGCTCTCACTGTTCTCACTGTATCCTCTTACTGTTCTCACTGTTGCCTCTTACTGTTCCCTCTTACTGTTCTCACTGTTCCCTCTTACTGTTCTCACTGTTCCCTCTTACTGTTCTCACTGTTCTCACTGTTCCCTCTTACTGGTCTCATTGTTCCCTCTTACTGTTAACACTGTTCTCTCTTACTGTTCTCGCTGTTTTCTCTCACTGGTCTCACTGTTCCCTCTCACTGTTCTCACTGTTCCCTCTCGCTGGTCTCACTGTTCCCTATTACTGTTCTCACTGTTCCCTATTACTGTTCTCACTGTTTCCTCTTACTGTTCTCACTGTTCTCACTGTTCCCTCTTACTGTTCTCACTGTTCCCTCTTACTGGTCTCACTGTTCCCTCTCACTGTTCTCACTGGTCTCACTGTTTCCTCTTATTGTTCTCACTGTTCTCACTGTTCCCTCTTACCGTTCTCACTGTTCCCTCTTACTGTTCTCACTGTTCCCTCTTACTGTTCTCACTGTTCCCTCTTACTGTTCTTGCTGTTGCCTCTCACTGATCTCACTGTTCCCTCTCACTGTTCTCACTGTTCCCTCTCGCTGGTCTCACTGTTCCCTCTCGCTGGTCTCACTGGTCCCTATTACTGTTCTCACTGTTTCCTCTTACTGTTCTCACTGTTGCCTCTTACTGTTCTCACTGTTTCCTCTTACTGTTCACACTGTTCCCTCTTACTGTTCTCACTGTATCCTCTGACTGTTCTCACTGTATCCTCTGACTGGTCTCACTGTTGCCTCTTACTGTTTCCTCTTACTGTTCTCACTGTTCCCTCTTACTGTTCTCACTGTTCTCACTGTTCCCTCTTACTGTTCTCACTGTTCTCTCTTACTGTTCTCACTGTTCCCTCTTACTGCTCTCACTGTCCCCTCTTACTCTTCTCACTGTTCCCTCTTACTGTTTTCACTGTTCCCTCTTACTGTTCTCACTGGTCTCACTGTTCCCTCTTACTGTTCTCACTGTTGCCTCTCACTGGTCTCACTGTTCCCTCTCACTGTTCTCACTGTTCCCTCTCGCTGGTCTCACTGTTCCCTATTACTGTTCTCACTGTTCCCTATTACTGTTCTCACTGTTCCCTATTACTGTTCTCACTGTTCCCTATTACTGTTCTCACTGTTTCCTCTTACTGTTCTCACTGTTCCGTCTTGCTGTTCTCACTGTTCTCACTGTATCCTCTTACTGTTCTCACTGTTGCCTCTTACTGTACCCTCTTAATGTTCTCACTGTTCTCACTGTTCACTCTTACTGTTCTCACTGTTCTCACTGTTCCCTCTTCCTGATCTCACTGTTCCCTCTTACTGTTCTCACTGTTCCCTCTTACTGTTCTCGCTGTTCTCTCTCACTGGTCTCACTGTTCCCTCTCACTGTTCTCACTGTTCCCTCTCGCTGGTCTCACTGTTCCATATTACTGTTCCCTCTTACTGTTCTCACTGTTCCCTATTACTGTTCTCACTGTTTCCTCTTACCTTACTGTTCTCACTGTTCTCACTGTTTCCTCTTACTGTTCTCACTGTTCCCTCTTACTGGTCTCACTGTTCCCTCTCACTGTTCTCACTGGTCTCACTGTTCCCTCTTACTGTTCTCACTGTTCCCTCTTACTGTTCTTGCTGTTGCCTCTCACTGATCTCACTGTTCCCTTTCACTGTTCTCACTGTTCCCTCTCGCTGGTAAACTGTTCCCTCTCGCTGGTCTCACTGTTCCCTATTACTGTTCTTACTGTTCCCTATTACTGTTCTCACTGTTTCCTCTTACTGTTCTCACTGTTGCCTCTTACTTTTCTTACTGTTTCCTCTTATTGTTCTCACTGTTCCCTCTTACTGCTCTCACTGTTCCCTCTTACTGTTCTCACTGTTCCCTCTTACTGTTTTCACTGTTTCCTCTTACTGTTCTCACTGTTCCCTCTTGCTGCTCTCACTGTTCTCACTGTTCCCTCTTACTGTACTCACTGTTCCCTCTTGCTGTTCTCACTGTTCCCTCTTACTGCTCTCACTGTTCTCACTGTATCCTCTTACTGTTCTCACTGTTGCCTCTTACTGTTTCCTCTTACTGTTCTCACTGTTCCCTCTTACTGTTCTCACTGTTGCCTCTTACTGTTTCCTCTTACTGTTCTCACTGTTGCCTCTTACTGTTCTCACTGTTTCCTCTTACTGTTCTCACTGTTCCCTCTTACTGCTCTCACTGTTCCCTCTTACTGCTCTCACTGTTCTCACTGTATCCTCTCACTGTTCTCACTGTTCCCTCTTACTGTTCTCACTGTTCTCACTGTTCCCTCTTACTGTCTTCACTGTTTTTACTTTTTTTTAAAATTCAACTTTTATTTAACTAGGCAAGTCAATTAAGATCACATTTTTTATTTACAATGATGTCCTAGCAAAAGGCCCCCTGCGGGGGGCACAAAAAACATAGGTCCAGACACACACCACGACAAGAGAGACACAACAACACTATAGAACGAGAGACCTAGGACAACACAACTGTTCTCACTGTTCCCGATGGAGCAGCACTAGGCTGGGCTGGCTGGTCCAGATGTGGCCTAGCAGTGGTGGGTAATGCAACCCTCAGACAGAGAACAGGAGGAAGTGGGCCTTCAGTAGGTCAGGATGTAGGTGTGGGTGTGAGAGCAGGACGCAGCCACGGTGCATTAATGACCTTGAACGATCTGAATGATAGCCATTCAATAAGAATTTCTTAAATTCCACACCCTTCACCTTCACCACCCTCTTCCTCTTACACACCCTGTACAATAACATTATGAAACACACACACACACACACAATGGCCGGGTGTGTTTCTAGGAGCAACTACCTGAGTGTTTTAGCCATGGCCTCTCCTTTCCTCTCCCACCCCTAGGCACCAAGCCAGAGGACATCCAGACATCCCCCAACCCTCCCCCAAGCACACGTTGACTAGACCTTCATTAGAGCCTCGACTACAACCCTCCATCCGTCAGAACAGCTGATCCTACCAGCTTTACAAAGAAATCTGAGGTGAGCAAAGTTCTGTACAGTATCCAACAGAGTATTTCTCAGAGGGAGTGGGGAGTAGGGGAGCTGGTTATTGTGAATGTCGCTCATTGAGGCATGATAGAAATGTAGCGATCTTAAAATCTGGCTATTTGGTCCTTTGAATATGTGGGTCGTTCCACAAAATAAGTTCCTTTTGCATCCCTTTGATATATTAAGTAGAAATTGGGCACCAATATTTAATTTTAAAATCCAGTTATATTAAATGTGGCCTTTAATAAAGACCACGTGAAGAATTAAATCAATTAGATTTTTAAGACAGCTAAAGACAGCTAAAGTACCACATTTCTGCATTTGGACATTTCCCTCTGTGCACCCTCTGCAACTTCGAGGAAGAGTATAACCCACTAACCCCAACATATAACCATCTGTCACGCCCTGGTCTTAGTATTTTGTGTTTTCTTTATTATTTTGGTCAGGCCAGGGTGTGACATGGGTTTATTATGTGGTGTGTTTAGTCTTGGGCTTTTTGTAGGTATTGGGATTGTGGTATAGTGGGGTTTTCTAGAAAAGTCTATGGTTACCTGAAGTGGTTCTCAATCAGAGGCAGGTGTTTATCGTTGTCTCTGATTGGGAACCATATTTAGGCAGCCATATTCTTTGAGTGTTTCGTGGGTGACTGTTCCTGTCTCTGTGTTAGTTTGCACCAGCATAGGCTGGTTCGGTTTTTCACGTTGTTTGTTTTGTATTATGTTCATGTTTGAGTTTTCCTTTATTAAAGAACATGAACACCAACTACGCCGCATTTTGGTCCGATCCTTGCTACACCTCCTCTTCAGAGGAGGAGATAGAAGAAAACCGTAACACCATCATTGTACAGCCCTAGTTATTTTGTTGCTTTAACATTTCATTTGAACATTTCCCTCGTTTTAAGGTCAACTCTGTTACGTGCACTGAACTCTCGTTTTAAAATGGTGAAAATATACCTTCATTTAAAAAAAAATCTAAGTAAACATTGAACATCTAATAGTCAAATCATAGTGTAAAACCAGGTGAGCTTCCCGTCCCCCTGTCACAAAGGGATTTATGGCTGATTAAAGATAATAATCAACCCTGTTACGGTCAACCCTGTTACGGTTAACCCTGATAATAGACACTTACTATAGTCCTTTTTTTATTTAACCTGTTGAGATGGGAAAACATGTATTTTTTTATGAAGTTGAACATGTGCTCTTTTTTGGACCAAGTTACAATTCTCAAAAGGCACTGAATTGGTGGAACGACCCATCTGTTGCACCATACATCAGTGCCAACACACAGGCTGATCCGCCCAAAATGCCAAAATGACAAGACAGAACATGAACATAGCATTGTAAAGGGTGAGACAAAACCATGTACATGGTGCGTGCCTAGGTCCACAGTCACCTCATCTGATCCTGTTGTTATTTGCTGCAGTTGATGGAAAGATTTACAGAGTGCAGCTCAGTTTCACCGCAAGACCCAATAGAGAAAAGGAAAGAGCAGACCGAGAGAAAGACAGAGGGAGAGACAGAGAAAGAGAGAGGGTGTGATTCCATCAGGACAGAGGCACATAGGGTTAGATGCCAGCACACATACCCACTCCCCAAAAGTGTATATGAGGATAGAGTATACACGTACAGTATGTAAGGCATAAATACATCACTGTCTCTTACATGCTGACCAGACCGGACACGCCGCGTGCATGAGAATTGTAAAATACATTTACACATACATGTTATTCAATCATTGCGGTTTACCGTTTTATCTGTGGATTAATTGTCAGAGTTGAGAACCTTGTGCATTTCAGTTAAATAACAATCCAATGTTTATATCCCAGGACAAGTTAGCTAGCAACAGCAAGCTAGCTAGCAAAATTGCCATAAATGTTTAATGCTTTTTGACCTGGCCCCAAATGAATATAATTGTTTGTTCTGATATTTCAACCTGCGTGTCCTGATCGCTTCTGGTGTGGGTGAACAAAATGAATGTGCGCGCTATGGCGGACGCATGTTAGTCATCTCTCCCTCTAATGCTCAATCTCTCCTGTACTTAAAAAAAATAATATTATTTCACCTTTATTTAACCAGGTAGGCTAGTTGAGAACAAGTTCTCATTTGCAACTGCGACCTGGCCAACATAAAGCATAGCAATTCGACACATACAACAACACAGAGTTACACAAGGAATAAATAAAACATAGTCAATAATACAATAGAACAAAAGAAAACAAAAAGTCTATATACAGTGAGTGCAAATGAGGTAAGATATGGGAGTTAAGACAATAAATAGGCCATGGTGGCGAAGTAATTACAATATAGCAATTAAACACTGGAATGGTAGATGTGCAGAAGATGAATGTGCAAGTAGAGATACTGGGGTGCAAAGGAGCAAGATAAAAAAAATACTGTATGGGGATGAGGTAGGTAGATAGATGGGCTGTTTACAGATGGGCTATGTACAGGTGCAGTGATCTGTGCGCTGCTCTGACAGCTGGTGCTTAAAGCTAGTGAGGGAGATATGGGTCTCCAGTTTCAGAGATTTTTGCAGTTTGTTCCAGTCATTGGCAGCAGAGAACTGGAAGGAAAGACAACCAAAGGAGGAATTGGCTTTGGGGATGACCAGTGAGAAATTCCTGCTGGAGCGCGTGCTACGAGTGGGTGCTGCTATGTTGACCACTGAGCTGAGATAAGGCGGGGCTTTACCTAGCAGAGACTTGTAGATAACCTGTAGCCAGTGGGTTTGGCGACGCGTATGAAGCGAGGGCCAACCAACGAGAGCGTACAGGTCGCAATGGTGGGTAGTGTATGGGGCTTTGGTGACAAAACGGATGGCACTGTAATAGACTGCATCCAGTTTGTTGAGTAGAGTGTTGGAGGCTATTTTATAGATGACATCACTGAATTTGAGGATCGGTAGGATGGTCAGTTTTATGAGGGTATGTTTGACAGCATGAGTGAAGGATGCTTTGTTGCGATATAGGAAGCCAATTCTAGACTTAGTTTTGGATTGGAGATGCTTAATGTGAGTCTGGAAGGAGAGTTTACAGTCTAACCATACACCTAGGTATTTGCAGTTGTCCACGTATTCTAAGTCAGAGCTGTCCAGAGAAGTGATGCTGGACATGCGAGCAGGTGCGGGCAGTGATCGGTTGCATAGCATGCATTAGTTTTCATGGAGGCCATGCACGGAGAGTTGTATGGCATTGAAGCTCGTCTGGAGGGTTGTTAACACAGTATCCAAAGACGGGCCAGAAGTATACAGAATGGTGTCGTCTGCGTAGAGGTGTACCAGAGAATCACCAGCAGCAAGAGCAACATCATTGATGTATACAGAGAAGAGAGTCGGCCCGTGAATTGAACCCTGTGGCACCCCCATAGAGGCAGCCAGAGGTCCGGACAACAGGCCCTCCGATTTGACACACTGAACTCTATCAGAGAAGTAGTTGGTAAACCAGGCCAGGCAGTCATTTGAGAAACCAAGGCTGTCGAGTCTGCCAATAAGAATGTAGTGATTGACAGAGTCGAAAGCCTTGGCCAGGTCAATGAAAACGGCTGCACAGTAATGTCTCTTATCGATGGCGGTTATGATGTCGTTTAGGACCTTGAGCGTGGCTGAGGTGCACCCATGACCAGCTCTGAAACCAGATTGCATAGCGGAGAAGGTACGGTGAGATTAGAAATGGTCGGTAATCTGTTTGTTAACTTGGCTTTCGAAGACCTTAGAAAGACAGGGTAGGATTAATATCGGTCTGTAGCAGTTTGGGTCTAGAGTGTCACCCCCTTTGAAGAGGGGGATGACCGTGGCAGCTTTCCAATCTTTGGGAATCTCGGACGATAAGAAAGAGAGGTTGAACAGGCTAGTAATAGGAGTTGCAACAATTTCGGCAGATCATTTTAGAAAGAGTGGGACCAGCTTGTCTAGCCCGGCTGACTTGTAGGGGTCCAGATTTTCAGCTCTTTCAGAACATCAGTTGTCTGGATTTGGGTAAAGGAGAAATGGTGGGTGCTTTGGTGGGTTGCTGGGCAGTTGACCGGGGTAGGGGTAGCCAGGTGGAAAGCATGGCCAGCCGTAGAGAAATGCTTATTGAAATTATTAATTATAATGGATTTATCGGTGGTGACAGTGTTTCCTTGCCTCAGTGCAGTGGGCAGCTGGGAGGAGGTGCTCTTATTCTCCATGGACTTTACAGTGTCCCAGAACTTTTTTGAGTTAGAGCTATAGGATGCAAATTTTTGTTTGAAAAAGCTAGCCTTATCTTTCCTAACTGCCTGTGTATATTTGTTCATAACTTCCCTGAAAAGTTGCATATCACGGGGCCTATTCGATGCTAATGCAGAACGCCACAGGATGTTTTTGTGCTGGTCAGGGGCAGACAGGTCTGGAGTGAACCAAGGACTATATCTATTCCTAGTTCTACATTTTTTGAGGGGCATGCTTATTTAAGATGGTGAGGAAGGCCCTTTTAAAGAATAGCCAGGCATCATCTACTGATGGGATGAGGTCAATGTCACTCCAGGATACCCCGGCCAGGTCGATGAGAAAGGCCTGCTCGCAGAAGTGTTTCAGGGAGCGTTTGACAGTGATGAGTGGAGGCCGTTTGACCACTGACCCATTACGGATGCAGGCAATGAGGCAGTGATCGCTGAGATCTTGATTGAAAACAGCAGAGGTGTATTTGGAGGGTGAGTTATTTAGGATGACATCTATGAGGGTGCCCGTGTTTACGGATTTGGAGTTGTGCCTGACTATTGATAATTTGTGAGATTGAGGGCATCAAGCTTGGATTGTAGGATGGCCGGGGTGTTAAGCATGTCCCAGTTTAGGTCACCTAGTAGCACGAGCTCAGAAGATAGATGGAGGGCAATCAATTCACACATGGTATCAAGGGCACAGCTGGGGCAGAGGGAGGTCTATAGCAAGCGGCAACAGTGAGAGACTTGTACTGTACTGACCACAGGATTCAAGCAAAGTGCAACTGGACTGAAGCAGCACTTAAGTCTTTATTGATCATTACAAACTGCACAATAAAGTTGAAATAAAATGGTTCTCCAGTGAATTTTTGTCAATTTTTTATATAAAAAGTATTCAATAATGCCCTTGGGAGAGTTTCAAATACAAGCAGAGACCACAGTCTGTACAAGTACAAGCTCTAGAGCCAGATAGTTTTTTTGTGTCAGTGTCATGCAAACTCTCCAAACACACAAATACATCCACACTCCCAGACCCACCCACACTCACAGACATAAGTAAACTCTTTCACTAATGCACATACACCAAATGAGGAGCAGTATCAATCTCCTCACTTAATCCATAAATGGTCACCTGACCGTGAAATGTCATGCAAACTCTAGGTCTCTTGGGAGGTTTGAAGAGCTTGTGCAGACATCTCTGTGAATCGATCTAAAAGCACGATGACACATGAAGGCTTTGGAAGATTGTGTACGCATAAGGCCGGGTCTCATCACTTTATGGGGAAATAATCTCTCCCTATCACAGCTCCCTACGCACCCAACAACATAACGCACTTATTTCATCAATTCATTTCTTGGCAAATGACACAGGCATCATTATTCCATATGGATATACTCAGAATCATAACAAGTTCATCTGAAAACGGATTCGAAAAAAAGGGCAAATGGTTTACAGACTAATCTTGACCATATGTGTATGATCTGGGCACGGCACTGGCAGAAGTGCTGACAGCAGCACAGAAAACCCTGTTTAAGATCCTATTTCTCTGTCTGCTTTCTCTCTCTGGGGGAGGAATAATGTCACCAGGAAATATGGAAAGTCTTAGTTGGCATCAGATATTGTGAAGCTCGGGTTAGATGAGGCCATGACGAATCAATGTTTATGTTCATGCCACAGTCCCTCCAGGTGTGTTTGTGTGTGTGTGTGTGTGTGTGTGTGTGTGTGTGTGTGTGTATGTGTGTGTTTGTGTGTGTGTGCGTGGTATGATTTTGGCTGTACACAAACCCATCTAACTAAATTTGTGGAAAGTGCAATTTGATGCTTGGGTAGCCATTTATATCAGGCAGGGTTATGGGTAATGGGCCAGGGTTCAGGGCGACTATTCTGAACAGAGGACAGTTGGAGTAGATCGAGAGAGAGAGAGAGAGAGAGAGAGAGAGAGAGAGAGAGAAGCTCCACGGAGACAGTGAAAGATGCATGTGCAGCAGTTGAGCTGTAAGTGATTAATATTTATGCACACACACACACACACACACACACGAATGCACACACGCACACAAACTCACATACATGAGCACACACACACCCCCCCCCCCCCCACATACACACATTCACACACACAGATACACTATCACAGCTTATTATGAAATAGACACAAAGTACATATAGTTAAAATTCTTGACAGTTTCTTTTGTATTTCATGGTTTTCTTCACAACACATTTTGTGTGTATTTCACAATTTTCATTGTTCATAATGCATTTGTGTACATTACACAAATTCCAATTAGTTGTTTCTAACATTAGCTAAGTTAGCGAGGTGGTTAATGTTAGCTAAGGTAGCTAGGTAGCTAACGTTAGCTAGGCTAGGGGTTAGGGGTTAGGGGTTAAGGCTAGTTTTAGGGGTTAGGTAACATGCTAGCTAAGGACTTTAAGGGGGCAAGGTTAGGGTTAGCTAACATGCAAGCTAAGTAGTTGAAAGTAGTTAAAAGGTAGTAAGTAGTTGCAAAGTTGCTAATTAGTTGTCCATGATGTGATTTGAACACGCAATGTTTGGGCTGCTAGACGGTCGCATTATACATTAACCACCCATCCTCCCTCCTATCGTTTCTGTCTTAAGTAACCTACTGTCTTTATCTGTAATTGAAATGCACTGTAGGGAAGAGTGGGATACGTTTATCCATTTTTACATTCAGCATCACTCCGTCAAGGGAAATATAGTATTCTTTCTAATAAATATATATATATACACATATATTTCAGGACGTTGTGTATCCCTGGACATAATCAGAAATCATGTAAACATTACAGTTCTGAAAACATAGCTTGTCAAAAAAGCCGTCTCTTGGCACAACTTACCTACAGGCATGTAGTAAGTTGTGCCGCCTACAAATGTCTGTACTGAATTAAATTGTACCACTACCTTTTTAAAACCATATCTATTTTTATTTCCCAAACACAATTCACAACAATCACGACCACTTTTTTTTTTAAATTTAATCATTTTAAGCATATTTTAACAAAGGCTTAACACCTAACAAACACTTTGTACTTTTGACATAGACCAGGCCCTGTTGTTACCTCATATCCCAACGATATTCCCTTGCATTACGCCTGAGAAGAAAACATTTGAATTTGCTCAACTTGCCTTTGGATCAACTATTGGCTTAACTTACCCCATGGCCATTGGCTTAACTTACCCCATGGCCATTGGCTTAACTTACCCCATGGGCATTGGCTTAACTTACCCCATGGCCATTGGCTTAACTTACCCCATGGGCATTGGCTTAACTTACCCCATGGCCATTGGCTTAACTTACCCCATGGCCATTGGCTTAACTTACCCCATGACCATTGGCTTAACTTACCCCATGACCATTGGCTTAACTTACCCCATGACCATTGGCTTAACTTACCCCATGACCATTGTCTCAACTTACCCCATGGCCATTGGCTTAATTCACCCCATGACCATTGTCTCAACTTACCCCAAGGCAAACATTCTGACTATATGAGCCCACGTAGCTACAAGGATGCACTTTCGTGCTAGATTTAGAACCTCATATTGAAGCTTATAAAGAACCCAACTGACGTATAGAACAATCTTAAAATGATTTACTTTGGTTTAGATACATGCTTCATGAAACCTCTAACAGAATAAATTCATTTGACTTTAGTGAAAATCTGTTTTTTGGACGTGACTTTCTTACCACTTTTTTCATGTAGTTCCTTCATTCACAGACTCCATGAAATGACGACCTCTTCCTAAATATTTGGTCAGATAATACATTTTGCGTATGTTTTCTTAGAAACACAGATGGCTCAACTTAGCCCTTTGGCTCAACTTACCCCACATTCCCCTATACAAAATTGTGTACTGCACTTAGAGTGGGCAGCACCATACAAAACAAAAATCCAATAAGCAATTCTTGTCTATTTCACAATAATCTGTGATACTGGGTTGCACACACACACGTTTTCCTTACCCTACAGAGTAAAGTTCCACCTTACATATTTCATGGGTGTCTGTTATCATTTAAATAAGTGCAAGACGAATCAATAAATATTTACAGTAGATATCAGCCATGCTCAAATCAGCTTTCCCAAATAAACTACGACATCAAAATAAGATGACACAGTCCAATGGAAAATCACGGACTATCAAGAGCCTCACAAGGGTAGGAAAACAGTGTGAGAGGCAAGGGGTACCCCGAGGTGATGAAATACAAACAGGCTTAGCTTTTTTTGGTTAATGAGTGACCCAACACTGAACAAAATCATGTTCAGCATCAAAACCCAGTAAAACCTTCCATCAAATACCACAAATGTACAGCATGTAACCAAATACTTCATTATAATTTCTCCACCAGAACCACAACTTTACTTGATATGACTAATAATGTCTTGCCCTGAAATATTCTGAGAAATTCATTCATTCCAGACCCAAATTAATTGCCAATATTTGTATAACAACCACACAAGCAGATGAGTTGATAAAATATGACAGATTCACCAAACAATGACATGAACAAGTAAGTCAACTTAAAACTAAGAAACTTAGGCTACATTAACAACAACAGGGTTCAAAGTTCAGAGTTTCTTACCTGTGCTGATGTGCTGCCCAAGTTATTGAATATAAGAATGATGTCACCTATAATTTCCTTTATCTTAAAGTGAAGTGAAGTAATTGAAGATTTAAATAAAGTCTCAACTTCTGAGACAGTGACTATCACTAAGCCACTGTCAAAAACACTGACACACACACACACACACACTTTGCCACTAAGTAGCACTGAAACACACACAGAGGGCACAGAGAGAGCAAAGTGGGAGGGAGCAGCAGAAAGTGGAGAGAGACAGAAGGAGAGAGAGACAGTCCGATTTTTAAAACCAACCAAGATTGTTGTGAGACGTGAGTCGGACTCTGATCTCTTGGCATGACTTCAGTTGAACTCTCCTTCAATCTCTGTGTCTCGCTCCCCCCCCCCCCGCTTGCTGTCAGTATCAGTAAATAACACATCGATCCCATTTTGGAGTCCACTGTGGCTGGACCAGGAACCCATGGAGGAAGGGCGAAAGAGTGGTGCTGACATCCTGTCCAGAGTCCCCGAGGCTGAGACACACTGGGGGTTAAACCCCCCAACTCTACTTCATCCCAATTACTCTGTCTGGGTCAATAACATGGCAACGCAGGAGACTAAATAAGGATGGTCCTGGTACTGTACTGTACATCCTGATGAAAATCATATCCAGGTGGGTTGAAACATCAGTGGCAGTAGTATTTGTATGTTTCAGATGCCATTCTGCTTGTGGCGCTAAATGTTATCCTAGCAGCTTCATTGTCACGTTTTCCCCCATACTGAAACAAAGCTGTGCTATGCAGTCTGTATTCTGTCAGTTTAGCAGGCCGGGTCACAGTCTACTGGTCATCTTAAAGTCCAACAATACCCCTCAGTTCTGGGTCTGACACAGAGCCAGATGACTTTAAGGGAAAAAAGGCCTTAGGGGCTTAATTCTGTGTGTGGTATAATGATGAGAAATGAAAAATAACAGTGCTTTGTGACATCAGACATTTTATCTTGCATGCCAAATTGAAATAGGCCACTTTGGCCTGGTCTAAAATAGCTTAGTTAGGACGGTATGGAAATAGATCCACTTAGAGTGGGCAGCACCTGGTCAGTATGGCACAGATGGCTGTAAACCCTGCCTGATCATGCTCTGCAAAAAGAGCATACACTGCCCTAAGACTGACTGCAGACCTCACACGCCAAACGCTTACTGTACAGTTTACATACAGTAGAGCTAGAAATGTGAATAAAGTGATTGACGTGTCTCTAGTGCACTGTGGCAAGGCCTGAAACAGGGGCTAACATTAAATGAAGCATGAAAGGGTGTAGTTTTTCACTCAGTGAAATGCTCACTATGGGGTTCAGGTTTTGGGGTTTATAACATTGGGTGAACTGCCCAGTGATATTTTGGTCTGTGTGTGTCAGTGGAGGCTCTGCCACTGGGAAGCAGCAGCAGATGGAATTATTTGTGGTAGTTGTTGCTAGGAGGGGTTCATACCAGAGACAGTGTGTGTGTGTGTGTGTGTGTGTGTGTGTGTGTGTGTGTGTGTGTGTGTGTGTGTGTGTGTGTGTGTGTGTGTGTGTGTGTGTGTGTGTGTGTGTGTGTGTGTGTGTGTGTGTGTGTGTGTGTGTGTGTGTGTGTGTGTGTGGCGTGTGCACAGGCCGACGAAGATGAATACACAAACCGATGATGGGCTGGGTCATGCTGCTCTCTCACAGTTTGTTAATTCTAGCTACCCAATAAAAGGGGTTGGTTTCATAGCCATTCCATTGGAGCTACACTACTGTGAAAAAGACATGAAAAGAACTATGTGTGTATCCTCCGGCTTAAGTAACCATAAAACACAGGTTAATGAGACGATGAGTTTTACTGATTCAAGATGTTCACATTACTAATACCAGGCTGGCCCACAGTAGGTTAACTTCAGGCCTGCTGTTGCTGAGTGCTCTCTGGTCTGTATAAAAGCTGGCCTGCCCCCTCTGTATTCATTAGGGCTATAACACAGTGTTCAGGGAGGCTTGGTTCAGGAAGAGAGATAGTTAGGATCTGGAAGAGACGGTTCTGGCTGAGAGCTCCAAGATGTTAGTCAACTGACAGAGCATGAAGGGCCTCCTCCCTATTAGCTCTCATTTCCATATGGAGCACACACACTTACAGTACAGTATCCACACTGTCCAACCCAAGCATTATAACATTACACACCCACTTAATATGGAAACTCCCATTAACAACCACATACATTCGTGCGCAAAACCCACTTACACGGAGTAGACTATTTCACTGTTTAAAAAGGGCCATGTCAAGGTCACATGACATCATACAAAAAATGGATACAGTACATGTCAACATTTCCATGACAACCTTCACATTCCCAAAGCAAAATAAGAATAGGACCACTCATGAAGTTCACTTGAATAGGAGGATAAATTACAACATGAAAAACAACAAAACAGACATCTATGAGAACTCGTTTAAACATTTTCAAACCTCTAAACTCTTATGAGTTCAACATGGAGAGGAAAAGATGCCGGGTTTTCCGCTGAGGGGAAACAAACAACGGGTTGTCTAAAAATGCTTGAAATCAGCATTTCAAATGGAGAGAGATTGATAAAACATCCTTTCTGTATGTTTTCATCTGCCAGGCCAGAGAGAGATAAGAGAGAGGGACAGTTCATAACAGGCTTTCAGACCATGAGATAGACTTCATCTTAAATCCAGGACATCCGTTTAGTATGATGTTTATTAATGTCTATTTATTAATTTGTGGATGTCCATCACCCATTTTTGTATGACATGATGAATTACAATTTGTATTATATGTTACGAATTGGCAAAACGTACAATGCAAAAAAGTGTTTTTTCCCCTTCTGATTTTCTCTATTTTTGCACATTTGGACATTAACTGTTAGCAGATCTTCAACCAAAACCTAAAATTAGATAAAGGGAATCTGAGTTTACAAATAACAAAAAAAATACACTTACTTTATTGATTTAATTAACAAAGTTATGCAACACCCAATTCCCCTGTGTGAAAAAGTACGCAAGCATAAACACCATGGGACCACGCAGCCCACCCATCCACCCCAGCCAACCCAACCAGCCACCCTACGTTTTTGCCTGTCTTATGTAACCATACATATGTCTTATGTAACCATACCAAACGTAACATATCATTTACTATGTTATATCTAGTCTATGAGACCAGGCTGTAATATCTGCTGAAATATGTACATGGACCACAGCAACAAAGAGTATTCTAAGCATCCACAGCTGATCCATGACCAGGTCGCATGCTTTAGAACTATCCTTAGACCAATGACTGTGACCCCTAACCTCTGTCTGCTGTTATTCCTTTCAATGTCTTATTCCTCCAACCCCATAATATATTTCCGGCTCAATGAAACATCTCATTTGACTACTGTCTGTTAGAGAAGAGTGGGGTAGACTTTTAACAAGGAGGAAGTCACAGACACTTAGGGCCATCTGAAGCCAATGACAGCAAAAACCTCCCCAAACACACTGTCGTGTCTTTGGCTATGCCAGATTAAGTGATATGACATGCTATTCTATAAAATAATTTCTCTGTAATTAATATTACCTGATTGAGCACCACAAAATAATATTTATAGAGCTGTTATCTTCCGAATAAACTCTTAAAGACCTAGTAATATTTGACATCAATAGCAGTCAATATTAATTCAGTCTCATCTGAAAGTTGTAAATTCTTGGTTATCTTCACGAACCCTGGCACACAAGTTGAATCAGCAATACAAAATTGGGTTTAATTATGTCACGTTCTGACCTTAGTTCTTTTGTTATGTCTTTGTTTTAGTATGGTCAGGGTGTGAGTTGGGGTGGGTGATTATATTTTCTGTTTTCTGTCTGCACCAGACAGAACTGTTTCAGTTTAATTTCGTTCTCGTTGTTGTTTTATTCTTTAGTGTTCTGAGTTATAATAAATATCATGAATGCTTACCACGCTGCGCATCCTTCCTACTACTCCTCCTCGTCAGACAACCATTACAAATGATTTATTTACTAAATACCTAACTAATCATACAGAATTACACATACACATAACTAATCATAACTTGATTACAAATTACGTCATAAAGGAAAACGTCCCCAGCGGGCGGAACAGATATGACAGCTTGTTACACAAAAGAAAAGGGTCTGGGTTTGAGTGAAAGAGTGGGACGACTGAGGAACAAAGAGCGAAGCTGTGCTGTCGTAAATACAGTATCTTATGCATTCTAAATTACCGCCCATTTGGAAAAGGAATATACAATAAATATTTACTCTGAGCTGCGCTTCAGTAGGTTGGTGGTAGATGGAAGACCGTGTTGCCAAACCGAGTCCTTTGAAGAATGTCTCTGGTGGTCAATTGCATCCGTTGTAGTAACGTCATTGTGTGATAGACAGGATACTCGGTCTGTTCCTTCCTAACCCTCGTTTGCAGCTGCTGTTGCTAACTCAATGGCTAGGAGGTATCACTTCTGTAGTGAATAAGAGTTCAAAGTTCATACCATTCCCAACCAAAGCTCACGCTGATGTTGGCTTCGTTCTGTACTTATTATCTTAACCATTCTGACATCGGAACGTCGTCCTCACATCCTCGGAACAGGAGGTTATATTGTCATCAAGGCTTTGTATAGTGGAGCGAGAAGGGTGTGTCTGAAAAGTTTTATAACCCATGACTCTTCACAGGGGTGGGCCACTGATTGAGCAGAGCCCTAAACTTATGAAAACCCAATCCTCATATTTTAGAAGCTAAAATCACATTTCATCCCATCACGAATTATTTCATATTCAAACATTTAAATTGAACAACAATTCCATGTGAATCCGATAACTCTGATGTGTAGACTTTCCACTGTAGAGTTTATGTAATCTTATCATTGATGAGAATGTCTCAGATGATAACCGAACTGACATCATATTCATTAAGTACCACCACATATGTTCAATTGGTCGGATTACCAGAATATAGTTAATTTCCTTCCACCTTCTGATGTTCCCAGAATTTCTATGTTAACCAAGGGGTTTGCAAATGTAACATCAGTAGGGTAGAGAGGAAACAGGGGGGAATAGGTATTTATGACTCATAAACCTACCCCCCACCCCCAGGCCAACGTCATGACAACACACACACAAGCGCACGCACGCACACACACACATCTGCACCCATAGCCCAACCTTCTCTGCTTCCTGATAGTGGTGGCATATAGTTTTTGATAGATCACCTCTGTAAGGACATACAGGAATCCAGGAGAATGGGGACAAAGACCATTCAGTCACAGGTTTAAAACACCCAGGCATTGGAGCAGTAATGGTGAGCATGTCAGGTGAACTTCAGCATTATATGGAGACACTTAAACCCCAAATCTCTGGCAGAAAGACAGCATACCTAAATGGGCTTCAGCCCAGCTTGAACAAAAAAGGAAATAAGGTGCTCGACTGACAGACTTAAAAATCCCAAAAAGCCTTCCTTATCCCACTTGAACAGGTGACTATGCAGGAAAATAAAGAAAAATGAGGACTGGGTGTCTGCTTTAATCCTTTGCCTCAGCATGATGCGAATCAGCCTACAGTGTTCTCTCTCTCATGTGCCCTTTTTTCTCTCTATAAAGAATAAGTCCTTCAACAAAACATTGTCTCAGGAAACAGGCAGCATTTTTTAAATTTATTTAACCTTTATTTAAAGGCCCAGAGCAATAGAAAATGTGATATTCCTGTGTTTTAAATATACAGTTGAAGTCGGAAGTTTACATACACCTTAGCCAAATACATTTAAACTCAGTTTTTCACAATTCCTGACATTTAATCCTAGTAAAAATGCCCTGTTTTAGGTCAGTTAGGATCCCCACATTATTTTAAGAATGTGAAATGTCAGAATAATAGTAGAGAGAATGATTAATTTCATCTTTTATTTCTCTCATCACATTCCCAGTGGGTCAGAAGATTACATACACTCAATTAGTATTTGGTAGCATGGCCTTTAAATTGTTTAACTTGGGTTAAACATTTCGGGTAGCCTTCCACAAGCTTCCCACAATAAGTTGGGTGAAATGTGGCCTATTCCTCCTGACAGAACTGTAACTGAGTCAGGTTTGTATGTCTCCTTGCTCGCACACGCTTTTTCAACTTCTGCCCACAAATCTTCCATAGGATTGAGGTCAGGGCTTTGTGATGGCCACTCCAATACCTTGACTTTGTTGTCCTTAAGCCATTTTGCCACAACTTTGGAAGCATGCCTGGGGTCATTGTCCATTTGGAAGACCAATTTGCAACCAAGCTTGAACTTCCTGACTGATGTCTTGAGATGTTGCTTCAATATATCCACAGAATTTTCCTTCCTCATGATGCCATCTATTCTGTGAAGTGCACCAGTCCCTCCTGCAGCATAGCACACCCACAACATGATGCTGCCACCCCCCGTGCTTCACGGTTGGGATAGTGTTCTTCGGCATGCAAGTCTCCCCCTTTTTCCTCCAAACATAACGATGGTCATTACGGTCAAACAGTTCTATTTTTGTTTCATCAGACCAGAGGACATTTCTCCAAAAAGTACAATCTTTGTCCCTATGTGCAGTTGCAAAACGTAGTCTGGCTTTTTAATGGTGGTTTAAAAGAAGTGGCTTCTTCCTTGCTGAGCTGATATAGGACTTGTTTTACTGTGGATATAGATACTTTTCTACCTGTTTCCTCCAGCATCTTCACAAGGTCCTTTGCTGTTGTTCTGGGATTGATTTGCACTTTTCGCACCAAAGTACATTCATCTCTAGGAGACAGAAGCGTCTCCTTCCTGAGCGGTATGAAGGCTGCGTGGTCCCATGGTGTTTATGCTTGCGTACTATTGTTTGTTCAGGTGAACGTGGTACCCTGAGGCATTTGGAAATTGCTCCCAAGGATGAACCAGACTTGTGGAGGTCTACATTTTTTTTCTGAGGTCTTGGCTGATTTCTTTTGATTTTCACATGATGTCAAGCAAATAGGCACCGAGTTTGAAGGTAGGCCTTGAAATACATCCACAGATACACCTCCAATTGGCTCAAATGATGTCAATTAGCCTATCAGAAGCTTCTAAAGCCATGACATGATTTTCTAGAATTTTCCAAGCTGTTTAAAGGCACAGTCAACTTAGTGTATGTAAACTTCTGACCCACTGGAATTGTGATACAGTGAATTATAAATTAAATAATCTGTCTGTAAACAATTGTTGGAAAAATTACTTGTGTCATGCACAAAGTAGCTGTCCTAACCGACTTGCCAAAACTATAGTTTGTTAACAAGAAATTTGTGGAGTGGTTGAAAAACGAGCTTTAATGACTCCAACTTAAGTGTATGTAAACTTCCGACTTCAACTGTATATATTTTTCCACATCATGAGGTGGAATAATAATGTGAAATTGTGAAAATTATGATAATGCCCTTTTAGTGTAAGAGCTGTTTGAAGACTTTTTTGCCAGATTTGGTGGGATGGAGTTTCGGCCTCTCACCTCGTGACATCACCAGGCGACATTGGTGGCCCGTCCATTAGGGTGTTAGGGGCAGTACCCCACTTATGATTGGTAAAACATTTGACTGTTTCAATATATATTATATTGTTCAAACAAGCTCTTGTTCAGTTACCTACTGCTCTGCCATCAGCAGCTCCGGGCATTCGGCCTGCAGTCCAGCCAACCCTTGGATTGTATTGCTTGCTATTGGGATCACATGATTTTCACCGCACAAAGTAAATGGACCGCCTACACCTTCTGGGTCTGCTCTATCAGGCACTGAAGAGGAAATTGCCATGAACTTGGAAATAAATAATCATGACAGTCATTGGGAGCCTGGGACCTGAACCAGACATCCACATAGGGCTGGACAATATATCAAATTAATTACATTTTTATGAGCCTTTATTCTCATGTTGTCTTTTTGGTTTTGTCCCTGCACCTTCCCATTTACACACACACACACACACACACACACACACACACACACACACACACACACACACACACACACACACACACACACACACACACACACACACACACACACACACACACACACACACACACACACACACACACACACACACACACACACACACACACACACACACACACACACACACACACACACACACAAAGCTCCTCCTCCTGCCACTCACAGGAACAAAGATGAAAGACCAATTCTTCCTTTGACAACAAGCAGTTTCAACTCACTATTCGCATTTGCGGTTCGGTCCAACAGAGTCGGTCATATGGACACTGAAATACATTGAGACATTGTTTTACTGTACTAGGAGACAACATAACCTCTCTAAATAAACCCTTTTTATGTTTCCTCTTCAAACTGGAGAGAATACCCTACTATACTGGGAGTATCAATGAACATTGATTCTGGAAAATGAATGCTCAGATTCTGTTGTGTGCGGCATTGTGGTGCCACTAGCAGTATTTTAGCCACAGACTGTTATACTAGCTGTCTAGACTGTGTTTTATAAAATAAAAAAACTATTACATAAGGATTTGGCAATTCGTTATCATTCTGAGAAATAAGCTAGGCCACTTGATTTCATCATCTGAACAAAGTGGACAGGCTAGAACGCTGTTCAAACAGTTGGAGACGGACAGAAGGGTGTGTTCATAATTCAACTGTTCTACCTTGTTAGCTAGCAAGTAGATCCAAGTTGGCTAAACTTGAAAAATAAAGAATACCTGCCTACTTCCTCACTAGCTCGTGGGCTTGTGCTTAAGATATTGTTAATGAGACCGGTGTTACGTTTCTACAATACTTGCTACAAGAGGTTAGTCATTATTAGTGAATGTACATTATGCATGGTTCTGGTTAAGTTTGTGAAACAAAAGGACATTTTCATAGACAGACTTGAAAGCCAGATCAGCTTCTATATTTTACAAGGCCTGAATTCCTTAGATTATTGCTAACTGTTTCAAATGCAGTGTGTTTCTTCTGCTGTTAGATGTTTGCTAGTTGACACTATTGTAGCTACCGGCCAGCTAGCATACCGGTAGCTGGCTTGCACGCATGCCAATCAAGTCTAACTAAAGTTACTAGCGAGCTCATCATGCTTGTGACATTATGCTAGCTAGCTATCCCCTGTTAGATAATTTGATTTTAGGCTTCACAATTAAATTTTTATTTATTTAACTAGGCAAGTCAGTTAAGAAGAAATTCTTATTTACAATGACAGCCTACCCCGGGCCAAACCCTAATCTGGACGACGCTGGGCTAATTGTGCACCGCCCTATGGGACTCCCAACCACAGCCGGTTGTGATACAGGCTGTAATCGAACCAGGGTCTGTAGTGATGCCTCTAGCACTGAGTTGCAGTGCCTTAGAACGCTGCGCCACTCGGGAGGTCAATAGCGCATGAGACAAGGCTTCAAAAGTAGACGGTACTGTGCCTTCAGAAAGTATTCAGACCCCTTGTCTTTTTACGCATTTTGTTAGGTTACAGCCTTATTCTAATGTCCCTCATCAATCTACACACAATACCCCATATTTGGCACAACAAAAAACAGGTTTTTAGAAATTATTTACAGCCTTGAGTCTTCCTGGGTATGACGCTACAAGCTTGGTACACCTGTAATTGGGGAGATTCTCCCATTCTTCTCGGCAGATCCTCTAAAGCTCTGTCAGGTTGGATGGGGAGTGTTGCTGCACAGCTATTTTCAGGTCTCTCCTGAGATCAGGTTCAAGTCCGGGCTCTGGCTGGTGTCACTCAAGGACATTCAGAGACTTGTCCCTGACTAGTTTCCCAGTCCCTGCAGTTGATGCTGCCACCACCATGCTTCACCTTAGGGATGGTGCCAGGTTTACTCCAGACGTGAGACTTGGCATTCAGGCCAAAGAGTTCAATCTTGGTTTCATCAGACCGGAGAATCTTGTTTCTCATGGTCTGAGAGTCTTTAGGTGTCTTTTCGCAAACTTCAAGTGGGCTGCCATGTGCCTTATACTGAGGAGTGGCTTCCGTCTGGTCACTCTACAACAAAAGCCTGATTGGTGGAGTGCTGCAGAAATTGTTGTCCTTCTGGAAGGTTCTCCCATCTCCACAGAGGACCTCAAGATGTCTGTCAGAGTGACCATCGGGTTCTTGGTCACCTTCCTGACCAAGGCCCTTCCCCCCCAATTTCTCAGTTTGGCCAGCTCTAGGAAGTGTCTTGCTGGTTCCAAACTTCTTCCATTTAAGTACGATGGAGGCCACTGTGTTCGTGGGGACGTCCAATGCTGCAGAAATGTTTTGGTATCCTTCCCCAGATCTGTGCCTTGATACAATCCTGTCTCGGGACTTCTAGGGACAATTCCTACGGCCTCAGGGCTTTGTTTTTGCTTGGACATGCACTTCAACTGTGGGATCTTATATTGACAGGTGTGTGCCTTTCCAAATCATGTCCAATCAATGTAATTTACCACATGTGAACTCCAATCAAGTTGTAGAAACATCTCAAGTATGATCATTGGAAACAGGATGCACCTGAGCCCAATTTCGAGTCTCATAGCAAAGGGTATTTCTGCTAATTATTTGTAATTCATTTGGAAGAAATTCTAAAAACCTGTTATCTTTTTCATTTTGGGGTATTGTGTGTAGATTGCTGAGGATGTTTTTCTATTTAATCAGTTTTAGAGTAAGGCTGTAACTTAACAAAACGAGGAAAAAGTCAAGGGGTCTGAAAACCTTTCTGCTGAAAGTAATACACGGGTTACTTGAAAAAAATAACTGTAAACTCTAATAATATTACAATATTTGAAGACAGTAAGTCGTTATATTACTCCATTACTTTAAAAAGTAATATATAACTGTAATATATTACTGTTAGTAATATATTATCCCCAACACTGGTCTCAAGTGATTATGTTGCAATTTGTCTATTTTTCCACAATAAAACTTGGGAGATGGAACTCTGCGTTGTGTATTGTTTTGGTATAACTGGCATCATCATTACTTAAATGGTAAATGTGAGGAAGTACAGACATATTACTGTATATAAACATTTCTGATATTCTGAGAATATGGCAACCATGTTCTGGGTATGTTTCTATCAGAAGCAACACGTAACATTACAAAAACGTTCTCTCTCCCTAGAATTGTTAGCTGGGTATCCGCTGCCATAACAGGCTTGATATACAGTAAAGTCTCAAAATAAAAAGTTGCAAAAAATGTGCCCTCTATAAATAACTATGAAGTAAGTCATTGTTATCTCTTAATTTAGATGGATGATATAGAGAGGCAGGAGACAGAGGACTTTAACTGTCTTAACAGCATTTGGACTCTGTAACCCTCCAACCTCCCTACTCATTTTTTACTGCACAGACACATGAGACATGATGAGACATTATGGATGGTCTCATCCTCCCCTTTACATGAAACTGAATCCCCTCACATGGACCCCTGGAATACAACTGTCTCTATGACATCATCACCTAAAAACAACATAGTGCCTCATCACTAACCTGTGGGTCTGAGTCACAGACAAACTGTGGCTGTGCGTGCAGAGGGAGTGAGAGAGAGAGAGAGCGAGAGAGAGGGGGGAGAGAGAGAGGGGGAAGAGAGAGAGAGAGAGGGGGGGAGAGAGAGAGAGGGAGGGAGAAGAGGGAAACAAGGAGAGAGAGAGAGGGAGGGGAGAGAGAGAGAGAGGGGGGGGGGAGAGAGAGAGAGAGAGAGAGAGAGCGAGAGCGAGAGAGAGCGAGAAGAGGGAAACAGGGAGAGAGAGCTAAAGGATGAGGGAGAGGAAGAGAAAAGAAAAGGAGGAATGTTGATAATGACAGTGGTGGGGAGAAGAGACAAAGTGAGTCAAGAGAGATCAAGAAAGAGATAGAGATGGATGCTTCTCTTTACTCTGAGTGAGACATTTTAACTTGCAGCTGTACTCCTGTCACATGGACATGGATCTGGGAGGGAAACCCCAACCTTGGTTTTATGAATCCCATATGACCCTGTTGTCTAGTCATAAAACTGGCTTCTACACGCACACACACACACTTACACATTCAAGTAAACACATAGTCAAACACAAAATATACACACATACATACTAGGGCTGCACAAATAATTCAATTCACATCGCAATATTGCAAAGTGCAAAATCCATATTACAAGATTCATAATCGCACGCAATATTTAGAAACGCCTCTAAGCCGTGTGTAATGTCTGTTTTTATAGTTTACTCGTTCGTCATCTCTCTCTCACCTCTTGTGGCTGCTTCCCACACACACCAAGCTCCGCCCCCTGTCAATCAAGTAGCGCATTTCTTCTTCTTCTTCTTTATGGTTTAATGGCAGACTACAACCTATAATGTGTTTTGCCACCACCTACTGAACGGGGTAGTGAACAAGAAAATACATTTAACAATTCCATTGTGGGAAAAGGGGTGGCAGAAACTAAAATCCTAAAATAGACACAGTCCAAACCAAAACACATCCCTACACAGGCTCAGGGGCTCGAAAAGTCGATGACAGGATTCCTCGCAAGGCCCAAAAGATGTCAGCCGCACTCACAATAAATAAGAGGCTATGTTGCAAAACTGCTTTTCTAGCGCTGACTGGAATATGTTCCAAGACTGCTGACAAGCTAACCACCTCCATCTCAGGCTTCATCAGAAAATGCATCGCCAACGTCCCCACAGTGAAGGTTTGCTGCGTCCCTAATCAAAAGCCCTGGATTATCAAATCAAATCAAATTGTATTAGTCACATGCGCTGAATACAACAGGTGTAGACCTTACAGTGAAATGCTTACTTACGAGCCCCTAAAAATATGGATAAGAATAAGAGATAAAAGTAACAAGTAATTAAAGAAAAATAACAATATATACAGGGGGTGCTGGTACAGAGTCAATGTGCGGGGGCACCGGTTAGTTGAGGTAGTATGTACATGTAGGTAGAGTTAAATAAAGTGACTATGCATAGATGTGGAGGGGGGGGGGCAATGTGAATAGACTGGGTAGCCATTTGACTAGATGTTCAGGAGTATTATGACTTGGGGGTAGAAGCTGTTTAGAAGCCTCTTGGAACCAGATTTGGTGCTCCAGTACTACTTGCAGTGTGGTAGCAGAGAGAACAGTCTATGACTAGGGTGGCTGGAGTCATTGACAACTTTTAGGGCCTTCCTCTGACACTGCCTGGTATATAGGTCCTGTACAGTGATGCACTGGGCCGTACGCACTACCCTCTGTAGTGCCTTACAGTCAGGGGTCAAGCAGTTGCTATACCAGGCCGTGAAGCAACCAGTCAGGATGCTCTCGATGGTGCAGCTGTATAATCTTTTGAGGATCTGAGGACCCATGCCAAATCTTTTCAGTCTCCTGAGGGGGGATAGGTTTTGTCGTGCCCTCTTCACGACGGTCTTGGTGTGCTTGGGCCATGCTAGTTTGTTGGTGATGTGGACACCTTCGACAATTTTTACGGCATTCCTCTGACACTGCCTGGTATAGAGGTCCTGGATGGCAGGAAGCTTGGCCCCAGTGATGTACTGGGCCGTTCGCACCACCCGCTGTAGTGCCTTGCGGTCGGAGGCCGAGCAGTTGCCATACCAGGCAGTGATGCAGTCAGTCACCTATGTACGCGTTAAACTAAAGGACAGAGCTATCGCAGCCAACCCCGAGGCTACGGCTGAGGACACAAATGCGTTCAAGAAGTCCTGCTACGACCTCGGCAGAGCCATCACTCCGGCAAAAGCGCAATATAGGAACAAGATGGAATCCTAGTACACAAGGTCCAACGCTGGCATGTGACAGGGACTAGAGTCCATTACAGACTACAAAGGTAGACCTAACCATGACCTATCCAACAATGCCTCTCTATCAGACGAACTCAATGAACTTCATGCACGCTTCGAAAAACAACACCAAACTGTGCATGAGGGCCCCCGCCGCCCCAAGAGGACTAGGTGATCTCGCTCTCCGAGGCTGACGTGAGTAAAGGACAAGGGGCCGGACGGTTTTCCATAGAGCGTTCTCAGAGCATGCACAGACCAGCTGGCAGGAATTTTCATGGTAATTTTCAACCTCCTTATCCTAGTCAACCTCTCCTTGTCCCACATGTCTCAAGCTAACCACCATAATTTCTGTTCCGTATGGCTACCTTTCACAATGACTACCTGTAGCACTAACATCTGTCATCATGAAGTGCTTTGAAAGGCCATGGCACACATCACTTCCATCCTCCCAGACACCCTAGACCAGGGTTCCCCAACTGGTGGCCCGCGGACCAAATCTGGCCCGCCAGCAATATTATTTGGCCCCACAATGCCCCCCAAATGAATGATGAATATTGTTTTCATTTAAAAATAATAATGATAATAAAAATCTTGGAAGCTAAAAACTCCAAAATACAATGTCCTAAGAAGGAAGTTAACCTATCTAAATAATGCAAAAGTTACATTTTAACAGTCAACTAAAAAAACAGGCAGCGGACCATTTTGTGGTGCTGAAACGTAAAGCTGCAACAGCCGTAGAGAAATGCTTATTGACATTCTCGATTACTGTGGATTTATCGGTGGTGACGGTGTTTCCTAGCCTCAGTGCAGTGGGCAGCTGAGAAGAGGTACTCTTATTCTCCATGGACTTTACAGTGTCCAAAAACCTTATGGAGTTAGTGCTGCATGATGCAAATTTATGTTTGAAAAAGCTAGCCTTTGCTTTCCTAACTGACTGTGTATATTGGTTCCTGACTTCCTTGAAAAGTTGCATATCGCGGGGACTATTTGAAACTTGTGCAGCGCGCCACATGATGTTTTTGTGCTGGTCAAGGGTAGTCAGGTCTGGAGTGAACCAAGGGCTATATCTGTTCTTAGTTCTACATTTTTTGAAAGCGGCATGCTTATATAAGATGGTGAGGAAGGCACTTTTGAAGAACAACCAGGTATCCTCTACTGATGGGATGAGGTCAGTCAATGTTCTTCCAGGATCCCCGGGTCAGGTCGATTAGAAAGGCCTGCTCGCAGAAGTGTTTTAGGAAGCATTTGCCAGTGATAAGGGGTGGTCGTGTGACCACGGACCCATAACGGAGGCAGTGATGGCTGAGATCCTGGATGAAAACAGCAGAGGGCTATTTAGAGGGCAAGTTGGTCAGGATGATATATATGAGGGTGCTCATGTTTATGGATTTGGGGTTGTACCTGGTAGGTTCCTTGATTATTTGTGTGAGATTGAGAGCATCTAGCTTAGATTGTAGGACGGCCGGGGTGTTAAGCATATCCCATTTTAGGTCACTTAACATTAAGAACTCTGAAGATAAATGGGGGGCAATCAATTCACATATCGTGTCCAGGACACAGCTGGGGAGCTGAGGGGGGTCTATAACAAGCGACAACTGTGAGAGACTTATTTCTGGAGAGATGGTGGTGCTAAAGGGGGTGGTGTTCTGTCCTACTATCCAGGTCTATGCCCAAACAGTTCGAGCTACTACTTTTAAAAATGAGAGATGGATTTTTAAAAGTAGTAGCTCGAACTGTTTGGGCATAGACCTGGATAGTAGGACAGAACTCTGCAGGCTCTCTACAGCAGATTGCAACACCACCCCCTTTAGCAGTTCTATCTTGATGGAAAATGTTGTAATTGTGGATGGCTATTTCATGATTTTTAGTGGCCTTCCTAAACCAGGATTCAGAAATGGCTAGGACATCATTTTTATGTACAAACCCACCCGAACCTCTCCATTATCTTTTTGAGGAGCAAAAAGAAATGGACATTAGACCAGTGGAAATCTGTCCTTTGGCCTGATGATTCCAGATTTTTGGTACCAACCGCCGTGTCTTTGTGAGACGCAAATTAGGTGAATGGATGATCTCCGCATGTGTGGTTTCCACCATGAAACATGAAGGAGGAGGTGTGATGGTGTGGGGGTGCTTTTGCTGATGACACTTGCTGGTGACACTTTGCTGGTGACACTTAGAATTCAAGGCACACTTAACCAGCATGGCTACCACAGCATTCTGCAGCAATACGCCATCCCATCTGGTTTGGGCTTAGTGGGATTATCATTTGTTTTTCAACAGGTTAATGACCCAACACACCTCCAGGCTGTGTAAGGGCAATTTGACCAAGAAGGAGAGTGATGGAGTGCTGCATCAGATGGCCTGGCTTCCACAATCCCCTCAACTAAATTGAGATGGTTTGGGATGAATTGGACTGCAAAGTGAAGGAAACACAGCCAACAAGTGCTCAGCATATTTGGGAACTCTTTCAATACTGTTGGGAAAGCATTCCAGGTGAAGCTTGTTGAGAAAATGCCAAGAGTGTGCAAATCTGTCATCAAGGCAAACAGTGGCTACTTTGAAGAATCTAAAATAAAAACTATATTCTGATTTTTTAAAACACTTTTTCTGTTAATAAATGATTCCATATGTGTTATTTCATAGTTTTGATGTCATCACTATTATTTTACAATGTAGAAAATAGTAAAAATAAAGAAAACCCTTGAATGGCTAGGTGTGCCCAAACTTTTGACTGGTACCGTATACTGTAAATCATTCTATTTCAATGATTCCAACAGTTCACACAAATGTTTTGATCTATAACGTATCTAATTGCAATATTTAGTAAAAACCAGGGGTTGGAACCGGTTCAGGGAACAGAACCGAAAACTGTAAAAGAATGACATTTTTTGAGGAACAAAACCAAACCCGGGAACGAAAGTGATCTATATTGTTCTGGAGCATAACCATTATTTTAAAAGCATGGGAACTGGTTAATAATAGTGACGCACTGATATGACATTTTTGGCCGATACCGATATCTAATATTTTCCTTGCCCCCAAAAAACGATACCGATAAACAGTATTTTAAATGTTAGCGGCCTTATAAGCATTCTAGTACAGTTAAATACACACACACACACACACACACACACACACACAAACACACACACAGTGGTCTAAGGCACACAGTGCAAGAGGCATCTGTCACGCCCTGGCCATACAGTGCCTTGCGAAAGTATTCGGCCCCCTTGAACTTTGCGACCTTTTGACACATTTCGGGCTTCAAACATAAAGATATAAAACTGTATTTTTTTGTGAAGAATCAACAACAAGTGGGACACAATCATGAAGTGGAACAACATTTATTGGATATTTCAAACTTTTTTAACAATTCAAAAACTGAAAAATTGGGCGTGCAAAATTATTCAGCCCCCTTAATTTAATACTTTGTAGCGCCACCTTTTGCTGCGATTACAGCTGTAAGTCGCTTGGGGTATGTCTCTATCAGTTTTGCACATCGAGAGACTGAAATTTTTTCCCATTCTTCCTTGCAAAACAGCTCGAGCTCAGTGAGGTTGGATGGAGAGCATTTGTGAACAGCAGTTTTCAGTTCTTTCCACAGATTCTCGATTGGATTCAGGTCTGGACTTTGACTTGGCCATTCTAACACCTGGATATGTTTATTTTTGAACCATTCCATTGTAGATTTTGCTTTATGTTTTGGATCATTGTCTTGTTGGAAGACAAATCCCCATCCCAGTCTCAGGTCTTTTGCAGACTCCATCAGGTTTTCTTCCAGAATGGTCCTGTATTTGGCTCCATCCATCTTCCCTTCAATTTTAACCATCTTCCCTGTCCCTGCTGAAGAAAAGCAGGCCCAAACCATGATGCTGCCACCACCATGTTTGACAGTGGGGATGGTGTGTTGTGGTTGATGAGCTGTGTTGCTTTTACGCCAAACATAACGTTTTGCATTGTTGCCAAAAAGTTCAATTTTGGTTTCATCTGACCAGAGCACCTTCTTCCACATGTTTGGTGTGTCTCCCAGGTGGCTTGTGACAAACTTTAAACGACACTTTTTATGGATATCTTTAAGAAATGGCTTTCTTCTTGCCACTCTTCCATAAAGGCCAGATTTGTGCAATATACGACTGATTGTTGTCTTATGGACAGAGTCTCCCACCTCAGCTGTAGATCTCTGCAGTTCATCCAGTGATCATGGGCCTCTTGGCTGCATCTCTGATCAGTCTTCTCCTTGTATGAGCTGAAAGTTTAGAGGGACGGCCAGGTCTTGGTAGATTTGCAGTGGTCTGATACTCCTTCCATTTCAATATTATCGCTTGCACAGTGCTCCTTGGGATGTTTAAAGCTTGGGAAATCTTTTTGTATCCAAATCCGGCTTTAAACTTCTTCACAACAGTATCTCGGACCTGCCTGGTGTGTTCCTTGTTCTTCATGATGCTCTCTACGCTTTTAACGGACCTCAGTACAGTGCAGGTGCATTTATACGGAGACTTGATTACACACAGGTGGATTGTATTTATCATCATTAGTCATTTAGGTCAACATTGGATCATTCAGAGATCCTCACTGAACTTCTGGAGAGAGTTTGCTGCACTGAAAGTAAAGGGGCTGAATAATTTTGCACGCCCAATTTTTCAGTTTTTGATTTGTTAAAAAAGTTTGAAATATCCAATAAATGTCGTTCCACTTCATGATTGTGTCCCACTTGTTGTTGATTCTTCAAAAAAATACAGTTTTATATCTTTATGTTTGAAGCCTGAAATGTGGCAAAAGGTCACAAAGTTCAAGGGGGCCGAATACTTTCGCAAGGCACTGTATTTTGGTTAAGCCAGGGTGTGACTAGGGTGGGTATTCTAGTTTCTTTATTTCTATGTTTTGGCCGGGTATGGTTCTCAATCAGGGACAGCTGTCTATCATTGTCTATGATTGGTAATCATACTTAGGCAGCCACTTTTTCCACCTTAGTTGTGGGTAGTTCACTTTGTTAGTGGCCTGTATAGCCCTAGCAAGCTTCACGTTTGTTTTGGTTGTTTCTTGTTTTTTGTTGGCGACATTCATAATAAAAAGAAATGTATGCTCACCACGCTGCACCTTCGCCTCTGAGTTGATTGCTGAAATTTTCTTCCTCTTTCAAATGACTGTTCGACTTGTTGAGTGCTCGATCCACACAGCAGACATTGTGGGCTAGGTTAGGAATGCTGTGTTGCCCGCGTCGTGCAACATTTTGAGTGGCATCATTATGTCATATAGGTATGCACGCCAGCTTTGACATTGGTTTTGCACATCGGCGTTAAACTAGACAATGGGCTGATGCCCGATGCTGGCATTTTTAACTAATATCAGCCGGTTTCAATATGTTCACCGATATATCGTGCATCCCTAGTCAATAACATTCTGTTACATTTCAAATGTTCTTTTCAGTCCCACAAAAATGCAAAACAAAGCTCCTATGCAAAGCCCTTACAGTCACTCAAACTTATTCCAGTATCTGCCTGCCAGTGTGTGTGTGTGTAGGCTAAGTGACCCTCACCCTTCCTCCAAAGCATAGTCTACAGTAGCTACTGATGTTACAGGTGTGATTCAGAAATTAGAGAGATTTTTAATTAGAGAACTTCATTTTGGATTAACTTGGATTAACGTTTTCCATGCTAGTTAAAAAATACTATTGTTATCACGTTTCACGTTGAATTTATTAACGACAAAAAGGTAAGATGTATTTTTATTGTTATTCTGGTGCCACTCTGCACACACAAGCTTGTTGGCGAGCTAGTTCTGGTTGAGCTCTGGTCTAGCTCTGGTCTAGCTCTTAAACTCCAGGCGGCATTATGAGTAATGTAATGGAACTGAGAGTCATGATCAAGGGCTAGCTCTGGTCCACCGTCAGTTAAGCCAACTCTCTGAAGTTCAAAGACATTCAAAGTTCCTTCTTAGAAGACGCTCCTCCGTAGGTATAATTCTGTGGGCCTAATTCAGATATTATACGTCATAACAACAAGATGCCCAGAGCTTCATGTTCAGTGCTCTCCTCACCCGCAACATTTCAGTCACACCCTACACTACACTTGTCTGTCCAATGCATGTATGTACATAGTTTGCCCGCTCCTTAGCAAGCTGCTCTATCCATTGATGAAGTAATTTAATGTTGAGCTACAGTAAATGTAAAAAATAAATAAAAAAAGATTTTAGAGGTTTAAAAAGTTACTTTTTGGGAGGTTTGAACCATTTCAGAACTTTATTTTGATTCTGTTCAGAAATAAATGATTGGAAAATATTTTCCATTCCCACACCTGGTAAAAAAATACACCCTCATGCCCACCGTTTACAAACCATCAACCTACAAACTCTCCCACACACAGGCAGGCAGCAGAACAGTCTACACGCGGTAATTCCATGAAGAATTCCTTTGTTTTAAATATCAGACATAATTGGACAAAGCCCTTCATCAAATACAGGGTCCTGGCAGCCACACAAGAATCCAACCCAAGACAAACAGCACAAAATATAACACATCAAAAGGCATCTTACTGTAAGCTGAATCTAATGGTCGTGCCTTATCAAGCATGATGAATGGCAGGAGGGAGTCATTATGCAGGTGAGCCCAGGAATGTAGGCTAGCTCTGTGCTGTACTGCACCAGGCCCAGCTGTAGAACAGTCCCCAGGGCACCTCTGACTCACAACACAACTGATCTCAGAACTGAAACTCTTCTGTTTGAAATAAGATTATAGGGGATGTGGCATATTCAAGCAGATCCAAGTCTCCATTCATCCAAGTTCATAAGATCTATCTGGATTCTATAACCAAGTGTGTTCCCGGAAGCCTGCTTGTGGCTTCGTGTTGGAGGTGTACTTTGTATCGGCTTGAGGTATTATCTGTGTGCTTTAGGGCTACTTTGGATGTGTGTGAGCTGATGAATGCTGAGCTACACGAGTGTGTGTATGTCGTGAGTGTGTGTGTATGTCAGTGAGTGTGTGTATGTCGTGAGTGTGTGTGTATGTCAGTGAGTGTGTGTATGTCAGTGAGTGTGTGTGTATGTCAGTGAGTGTGTGTATGTCAGTGAGTGTGTGTATGCCAGTGAGTGTGTGGTGAGATGCGATCAGGGTTTCCAGATGATGGGGGGGTGTAAGTGTGTGTCTGAGTGTTTACCCTGAGAGCTGAACAGGAACAGTGAACACTCAGATTATCTGAAGAAGCTGTGGGAGATTTATGTCCTGTCCTGTCCCTCGTCCTCCTCTCCTGTCTGTAGGCAGTTTAGCATTACCCTCCTTCTGCCTCGCATAACTGCTGCCTTTGTCTGGCACAGACCACAGACACACTTAATATCAAATCTGGTATTTTACACCTAACTCTCCAAATCATGTCTAACGAATGCACTTCTAGAAGTGTAACTCTGTTAATCCACCTCTCTCTCCTCTTCATTCTCTCTTTACCCCTGTCTCGCCTCACTCCTACTTTATCTCTCTCTGGTTTGGTGCGTAAGTCATTTTGTGAACTGGCCCTGAGTTGACTATACCACAGGCATCAAGATTGCCCTTAATATCAGCCAAACCAAACCATTCACTGTGTACTAAGGCATAGAGACAGCATGTATGGTAATGATGTAGGCCTATAATTATAGGCAATGCTGTTACTGCACTCAAACAATCAATCATACGCACAACAACAACAAAAACATCTTGTTCACAAAATCCTCTCCTAGCTGAATGTAGGATTAGCGTAGATGTTTGTGTGATGATAAGAGCCGTAGCACAGCAGGACCCTCCCTGTCCTTGATGCTCCAGCCTCCTAGACTGGAACCGGAGCTGGAAAAGTCTCACCTTCAGGGGAGAAACTTCACACCCTGTCTCCAGCCCAGCAGATGCCAGGGTCCAGGGCCCGGGGCCAAGAGGGAGGCTGGGAACCAACGGCTTCCATCGTCATTCCTGCCTGTTAAAGCTCCGGTGATGCACAGCTGTGGAAGGTGTACATCTGAAGGCCTTACTGCTGATGAGTTAGCTTACTGTGTGCGTGCGTGTGCGTGTGTGTGTGTGTGCCCCCCACTGTTCAATGTGTGTTATACATTATTGAATGAATTGTACGTCTGTATAAAAGCGGTAGTAATGACGCCACAACCTTTAATGATCATATGGACTGACTGACAATTGCTCTTACTCGTTTACCTCACTACATTCCCAAACAGCATGGTGTTAACTACCAGCACACATCTACTCATGTATTGACAAACACACATATTCACATACACACACACATCCTTCAACCCACAGGATAGTGAAAACGACCTGTTATGTCAAAACGGCACACACACACACACACACACACACACCCACAAACTCCTGTTCTATCATTACTGACCCCACTACACACACATATACAGTAAGGATCAACCCTTGAATCTTGAGCTCTGTCATTATTGAGAACTATGATATGACATCATTCAACGCTAACAAAAGGTATGAAAATGCCAGCTCACAATCCTCCCAGGGAGATGAAAAGGGCCCATGAGGGAGATGTAAAAATTACAGCCCTGCTTAAATAGGCCAAACAGTCAGCAACAGTGTTACAGTCCCACTGCGTCATGAGTCAGTAATGGGTCGGGTCAGCTGGCTGCTATGACCTCATGCTATGACCTCATGCTATGGTTGTTGTTAAATGGAAAGAAAGAGGAAGAGCTAGCTAATGTATCTCTTTACTAGTACAGCAACATCACACTCTGTCAACATCTCATTTACCCCCTTCTAGTACAGCAACATCACACACTCTCTCTTTACTAGTACAGCAACATCAGCCAACATCTCCTTTATCCACTCTCTTTACTAGTGCAACATCACACTCTGCCAACATCTCCATCTCTTTACTAGTACAGCAACATCACACTCTGCCAACATCTCCTTTACCCCCCCTCTCTCTCCACTCTCTCTCTTTACTAGTAAAGCAACATCACACTCTGCCAACATCTCCTTTACTAGTACAGCAACATCACACTCTGCCAACATCTCCTTTACCCCCACTCTCTCCACTCTCTCTTTACTAGTACAGCAACATCACACTCTGCCAACATCTCCTTGCCCTCTCTCTTTCTAGAACAGCAACATCACCATGTCTGCCAACAACTCCTTTGCCCCCCCTCTCCTCCACTCTCTCTTTACTAGTACAGCAACATCACACTCCACTCTCTTTACTAGTACAGCAACATCACACTCTCCACTCTACAGCAACATCACACTCTGCCAACATCTCCTTTGCCCCCTCTCTCTACTAGTACAGCAACATCACACTCTGCCAACATCCTCTGCCAACTCTCCTTTGCCCCCTCTCTCACACTCTTTACTAGTACAGCAACATCACACTCTGCCAACATCTCCTCTGCCCCCTCTCTCTCCACTCTCTCTCTTTACTAGTACAGCAACATCACACTCTGCCAACACTCTCTCTCTTTACTAGTACAGCAACATCACACTCTGCCCCCTCTCTCTCTCCACTCTCTCTCTTTACCCACCCTCTGCCAAATCATCTACACTCTCTCTTTACTAGTACAGCAACATCACACTCTGCCAACATCTCCTTTACCCCCCTCTCTCTCCACTCTCTCTCTTTACTAGTACAGCAACATCACACTGCCAAATCTCCTTTACCCCCTCTCTCTCACTCTCTCCTTTTGCCCCCCTTTCCACTCTCTCTCTTTACTAGTACAGCAACATCACACTCTGCCAACATCCTTTACCCCCCTCTCTCTCCACTCTCTCTCTTTACTAGTACAGCAACATCACACTCTGCCAACATCTCCTTTGCCCCCCCTCTCTCCACTCTCTCTTTACTAGTACAGCAACATCACACTCTGCCAACATCTCCTTGCCCCCCTCTCTCTCCACTCTCTCTCTTTACTAGTACAGCAACATCCTCTGCCCCATCTCCTTTACCTCTCCTCTCCACTCTCTCTTTACTAGTACAGCAACATCACACTCTGCCAACATCTCCTTACCCCCCCTCTCTCTCCACTCTCTCTCTTTACTAGTACAGCAACATCACACTCTGCCAACAACATCACACTGCCAACATCTCTCTTTACAGCAACATGCCAACATCTCCTTTACCCCCCTCTCTCCACTCTCTCTCTTTACTAGTACAGCAACATCAGCCAACAGCAACATACAGCAACATCCCTCTGCCAACATCTCCACTCTTTCTAGTCCACTCTCTGCCCCCCTCTTTACTAGTACAGCAACATCACACTCTGCCAACATCTCCTTTACTCCCCCTCTCTCTCCACTCTCTCTCTCTTTACTAGTACAGCAACATCACACTCTGCCAACATCTCTGCCAACATCTCCTTTACTGCCCCCTCTCTCTCTCCACTCTCTCTCTTTACTAGTACAGCAACATCACTGCCAACATCTCCTTTACTAGTACCCCCTCTCTCTCCACTCTCTCTCTTTACTAGTACAGAAACATCACACTCTGACATCTCCCTTACCCCCCTCTCTCTCACAAATTTCAAATCTACCCATGTCTGCCCAGTTGTTTCAATATATGAGGGCGAGGACCAAATCCCAATGTTAACATAAGATATAACTGATGTGGATTACAGTTATATATCTTATCAAATGAGATACCAGCACATATAGTAAATAGATCTGTCTCCCCCTTTCTGGTACAGCTACCACCATCTCTCTCTCTCTCCTCCAGCACATGCACTGTTGGGGCAAGTGACTCTGAACTTACAATTGCTCGCCGCAAGTCGTTATATATTTACTTTTTTCTTGTGCATTTTTTTAGTTTGCTATTTGCCTCATGACTCCTGCATACTTTGTTAACTACAAACTTTATTTACCCAACAGTGGGACAGACTGTTTGTTCCCACACTCGGGGACTCTGACTCTCTATTTGTTACACAGACTTTTGGTCTCCCATCCTATTCTAACCACTAGCGGGCTTTGTATTCATGTTACCTGATGAAACTGCTGTACAATATGATCTTGTTGCCATCTGATGCACATTCAGAAATCAGCACTGCAGAGCTCTCTCTCCCTGTCCTCTGCCGTGCCTTGATTGTATTACTGTTGAGGATATCTGGAAATGTGCATGTACACCCGGGCCCATCTACTGTTGCTAGCCCCAATTCTGACTTGTGCTCTGATATCTGCTTCACTGATTTCTGCTCTCGTAAAAGCCTGGGTTTTCTGCACATTAATACTAAAAGCTTATTACCTAAAATGGATCAATGGAAAGTGTGGGTTCACAGCTCCAATCCAGATGTGTTGGTCATTACTGAGACGTGGTTAAGGAAGAGTGTTTTGAATACTGATGTTAACCTTCCTGGTTATAACCTTTTTCGGCAAGACAGATCTTCCAAAGGCGGTGGAGTGTCAATCTTTACCAAGGATCACCTTCAGTGCTCAGTTGTCTCCACCAAGTCTGTCCCCAAACATTTTGATTTGCTGGTTTTAAGCATTAAACTTTCAAATAGCTCTTGTTGACTGTTGCTGGGTGTTATCATCCTCCATCAGTACTGGCCTGTACCCTACCTGCTCTAATCTCTCTCCTGGCTCCTTACACTAAGTCTGAATTTGTCCTGCTAGGTGACCTATACTGGGACATGCTTAAACCACCTGACCAAGTCCTAAAGCAATGGGACTCCCTAAATCTTTCCCAGATTATTACCAATCCCAAAAGGTATGACTCCGAACACCCAGAAAAGGCTACCCTCCTCTATGTTATCATCACAAATAATCCTGATAGGTACCAGTCTGGTGTTTTCTGTAATGACCTTAGTGATCACTGTTTTACAGCCTGTGTTCGTAATGGCTGCTCAGTGAAACGACCTGTCCTGATTTGTCATAGATGCTTGCTAAAAAACTTTATTGAGCAAGCCTTCCTTCATCACCTGTAAATTGGTATAACATCAGCTTGATCCCCTCTATTGAAGACGCTTGGATCTTCCTTTTTGATATTTTCAGTGGTATTGTTAACAAACATACCCCCAAAAAGAAAATAAGAATTAAAAACAGGTTCAGACCCTGGTTCGACCATGATCTTGCAGAGTTACTCCACCTGAAGGAATTGCAGTTGGCAGAAGGCTCGGCACACGCATACTCAGGTTAACTGGCTTTCAGGCAAATGAGAAATAAGTGCACTCAGGCTATCCGGAAGGCCAAAGTTAGTTACTTTAAGGAGCAGTTCTCTCTCTGTGCATCTAACCCAAAGAAGTTCTGGAAAATGGTTAAAGATCTGGAGAATAAACCCTCCTCGTCACAGCTGCCCATGTTCCTTAATGTTGATGATGTGGTTGTTACTGACAAGATGGCTGAACTCTGATAATCACCACTTCATTAAGTCAGGATTCCAATTTGACTCAGCCATGTCTCCTTGCCCGTCCAACATTTCCTCATCTCCCTCCCCTTCTAATGCGACTATCCCAGATGATCTCCCTCTTTTTCCCAAGCCCCGCTACAAAGTTTCTCCCTGCAGGCAGTCACTGAGTCCGAGGTGCTAAAGGAGCTCCTTAAACTTGTCCCACAAAAAACATCTGAGGGGTCTTTGGCCTGGTTTGCTAACTACCCCTCAAAAGTGCAGTGTATAAAGTCAGAAAATCTGCTGTCTCAGCCACTGCCTGTCACCAAGGGAGTACCCCAAGGCTCGATCCTAGGCCTCACACGCTTCTCAATTTACATCAACAACATACTTTAGCTCAGGCAGCAGATGATACAGTCTTATACTTATATTTTGTGTTAAATGCTAAGATTTGTGTGATGAATTGCTGTCTCTACCTTCTTGCCTACCTTCTTGCCCTTTGTGCTGTTGTCTGTGCCCAATAATGTTTGTACCATGGTTTGTGCTGCTACCATGTTGTTGTTGTTATGTTGTGTTGCTACCATGCTGTGTTGTCATGTGTTGCTGCCTTGCTATGTTGTTGTCTTAAGTCTCTCTTTGTGTAGTGTTGTGTTGTCTCTCTTGTTGTGATGTGTGTTTTGTCCTATATTTATATTGCATATATATATTTAATCCCAGGCCCCCGTTCCAGCAGGAGGCCTTTTGCCTTTTGGTAAGCCGTCATTGTAAATAACAATGTGTTCTTAACTAACTTGCCTAGTTAAATAAAGGATAAATAAATAAATAAATATATAGCTTAGTCACCTGTTCCACTCGGTGGGAAAACATTTTTTTGGGCATGTGTGAGTAAACATAGTCTGTACAAAATGGGAACGTTTAATTTAAACAAGAATCCTATATTTGATGACAAATTCCAACATCAGCGTAGTGAATGGCGTGTGTTCCCAACAGTGTTGGAAACGCTGCCTTGTTTGGATTTCAGCTCAAAATTCCTCTCTAGCTTCTCATCTTCCTCAAGTTTCCTCTGGGGTTGTGTGTGTTTGGTTTATCCCATGCAGCCAAGGCTGCTTCCCCACAGCTGTCTCCTTCTACGTCTCACTACCGACTCTCTACTCCAAGGACAGTTTAGAAAATGCTTTGTACGGCAAGCAGTTATGGTGATGACAAGAAAGAACATTACACGGGAAGCCTTAAATAGCACATCCAACACACAACAATTAAAGATGGATTCTCTTCTGAACATACAGTTAAGGAGTCACCTCTCTCTGGGAAAGACATCCAAAAACAACACTGCTGCTAATATAACCAGGCCTTTAGAGGAGGTGTCCCCACACACACACACACACACACACACACACACACACACACACACACACACACACACACACACACACACACTGCCCTGATGCCAAACAGGCCTCTCTCTCAGTATAAACCAGCGTGTTTGAGGAGCCGAAATGTACACTGAGAAATACCAGGCGCTCGGGGACCGTAGGACTCTCCCACCAAGAACACAGACAACTGCAGTCGCCCACGACCATGGGGGACCGCGCCCAGCCACCAGGAATGACTGTCCCAGTGAGCATGTGAAATGTTGGCACTACTACCGCATCACCAACTCGTTACCCTGAGAGTGAATGAGCAAAAGGCATTTTTAGAGATGAGGAAGGGGATCTCCTGCAAAGACCTGGCAACCCCATCAAAGCACCTGCCCAGGGGAAATGACTGTTAAAATGGGGAGCAACCATTAAAGACAGACTGGTGGGAAGTAAAGGAAGATAAAAACACAAACACACACCAACACCACACACACACACACACACAAACATGTATATAAGAACACACTCACAATAGAGACAATTAGCCATTGAAATGAGGGTCATGAGGAACAAAGGGTAGGAGAAATAATAGTTATCCTCTGGAAAACATAGAAAACACATACGTGTGTGCGTGAGTATGGCCCTTTGAGACAAGCTTGCTGTAGGGTAGTGAACAGTCCTATGATGATTATCTTGGAGACCCACATCCATCCACACATCCAGTACGTACATCACGTGTCCATAAAGCGATAAGGGGGGGGGGGGGTATCTCATTTGATAAGATTAGCAGGTTGATGTGCTTGACCAAGGAGTTAGAGCCATGACCCATGACCCTTCCTAAAACCTTGTTATGACAGATAATGAACCATGGCCATATTACTGAGGTTATCTCTGCGGCCAGGTTTTTACGGAGGGCTTCCAGGGAGGTAACCTGCAACTCAAATAAATACATCACATAAGATGTTCATTTATAGGTCATTGTTAAAATGTTCCAATTAAATAGCAAGGGATATGTAAGCTAGGAATGTTGGCCATTCTGTAAAATCTAGATGAATAGTTTTGACCGTTTGCTCCTGGGTGGGGAGGCAGCAGTTGATTACTGTTCCTGAAATTGTGAATCAAAGCATCCCTGCGGTACTTTACAGCAGTAAATCATCCTAGGTATCACATTACAGGGTAATTCCCAAAACCCCTGCAAGCTCCTGGGGTACAACTGCAGGGAACGGATGTGACACACACACACACACGGAGGTATCTTCATCCTTAAAATCCTCACACACACACACACACACACACACACACACACACACACACACACACACACACACACACACACACACACACACACACGCAGACCCCACTTGGCCTGTGTAAGCAAACCCTGCATGCATAAATCTATACAGCACCTACAAGGCCTGGGGGCGATATACACTGTCTGCTATGCCAAACCCAATGTTTACATACATGGCAGATCTCTCCACACCTGGAATTGATTGTCTCTATTGTAAAGGGGTCCTGTAGCATACAACTCAGTGGCCTTGTGGTTAGTGTCCGCCCTGAGATTGTGAGGCTGGCCGAGTAATACCCAAGAATGTAAAAATGGGACCCGATGCATCTCTGCTTGGCACTCAGCATTAAGGAGATAGACTAGCGCCCTGTTCAGGGGGTTTACTTGTACATCAAGCTGCCTCATGCTACAGATATATTCCTGATCCTATGAGCCATTCCGGCTGGTACAAGGCTACTTACAGTTGGATTGTCAGGAGTAGTTGCATTACAAGGCAGAGAGTAGATTACTTGTTATGGTGTATTAAAACTAGGGCCAGCCCAGGACTGAGAATATTGATTCAGGGGAAGTGTTCTTCATTTGACATGGAATCTTTGGTCCTCAACATTTCCCTGACAGCATTGTCTCATATAGTCCTGACCAGGATAAGAGCTGTTCACTTTCCACCACAAAACAGTCCCTGAGGGAGTCTGACTGTTATTGTGTGTCTGTCCTGGTGAGAGAGATGGATGAAGAGCAGGGGAACACTTCAAGAAAAGTTAGTTAATGAAAGCCTCAGTCAGAGGCTGTAGCTCAGCCTTCTAACCCCGTAGAGTTTACTCTGTTACACCATCCATTTCCCTGGAGAACACAAAACATACAAGTGAAGCAGTTGACAGAGTGTTGTGGTGGAAAATCAAATCAAATCAAATTGTATTGGTCACAAACACATGGTTAGCAGATGTTAATGTGAGTGTAGCGAAATGCTTGTGCTTCTAGTTCCGACCGTGCAGTAATATCTAACAAGTGATCTAACAATTTCACAACAACTTCCTTATACACACAAGTGTAAAGGAATTAATAAGAATATGTACATATAAATATATGGATGAGCAATGGCTGAATGACATAGGCAAGATGCAGTAGATGGTACAGTGTACAGTATATACATATGAGATGAGTAATGTAGGGTATGTAAACATGATATAAAACCCCTGACATTTCTCAGTGCACGTGAAACTAACACCAGTAGATGTTCTTATACATATATGTCAACATGTTGTCAACATATTCATTTATTACTGGGATGCCACTTGGTATAGTGTAGATTCCAATGGGGACACTGAAGACATTGAGCAACATCTTTCTGAATGATAAATACCACAGTGCCACCTAGTGTCAATAGACAGAAAACAGGACAGGACTCAAAAGACGTTATCTGCAGGATAAGTGACAAAACATCTGGGTGAACCATGTTCTATCCGGATCCCCAACACTGGAGTAAACAAGACCTTAGTCTTATATCAAAAATTCAGACAATTCCTGACTTGTAAACATCAAAATCACAATCCAAGACTGATTATACAAGCAACATTGACACAAATAAACTACATATAGGTCAAAGACAACACAAAACAAAACAAAATGATCTGAGACCTAGTCCTATTCCAGTCTCAGTCTATATTAGCCTCTCTCCTCTCCCCCTCTCTCCCTCTCCATGTCCCTCTCCATGTCCCTCTCCATGTCTCCCTTCTCCTGTTTCCTAGTGGTAAACAACACTACACTACATCCTTCATATTTCCCAAGAAGGTGTGGATAGGTGAAGATGTGGAGAGTGCGGTGACGGAAAACGCTGTGTAATGACATTGCTTACTACATTCCTGGCTCCTGTTGGCCTGGAGACTATTTATACAGCCGAGGAAGAGGCCCCTTATAGCCCACCAGCAGAGGAGAGAACCGTGTCAGAACCACAGCACCCAGGACTCTCATCATCTGTATTTGGACTGATCCAAATCCCTACAGCCAAGGGGTGCTGTATTTTCAAAAGGAGCAGAACGACTGCCCAGGCACAAACTCCCTGACCTGACAGCACCTCCACTAGCACTTGGTCACAAGGCTTATTGGTTACTCTATGGTTAAACACAGTGGAACTCTCCCAACCACGCAGCAGGTGTTCCAAGGAGGCCTTCTCGACACCCAACAGCTCTCAACTCCTAGCTCCTCCCGTTCCCCCAATCTCCCACAGCCAGCAACCCTATCTCTGTCCGAAGGCTGAGCGTCATCCCACTGACATCAGTCTATGTGAGTACGAGCGCGTTAGTGTTTCAGTTGGATCTTTTCCGCCATCCAAATCCTCTCAGAATAAAACTCCAAAGTCACCACATGTTTCTCTCCAAATGGGGAGTCTGTGTGTTTCAATTGACCGGCTTCCAGAGGGGGATCTTTTCAAAAGTCTCCACCCTGGGGATCCACTTCCCTTAGGGGGGGAGGACATTGGTGTCGGGACAAACCAGAGGATCAACTGTCTTGGAACTGTAGGACTAAATATAGTTTCTGTGACTGTACTTTCCAGTAACGGAAAGAAGGACGCCAGCGTTCTAATCTTTACCCACTGCATCACATGGGCAACACATACCATTGGAGATCTCAATTAAAGGATAAATAGATATACAGTAGCGTATACATATGTTTGATTTTGTATATATATATTTTTTTTTCACCCCTTTTTCTTCACGATTGGTAGTTACAATCTTGTCCTATGGCTGCATGGGAGAGGCGAAGGTCGAGAGCCGTGCTTCCTCCGAAACACAACCCAGCCAGGCCACACTGCGTCTTTGACACAGTGCTTGCTTAACCCAGAATCCAGCCGCACCAATGTGTCGGAGGAAACACTGTATACCTGGCGACCGTGTCAGCGTGCATGTGCCCGGCCCTCAATAGGAGTCGCTAGAGCGCGATGGGACAAGGACATCCTGGCCGGCCAAACCCTCCCCTAACCCGGACGACACTGGGACAATTGTGTGCCGCCTCATGGGTCTCCCGGTCATGGCTGGCTGTGACACAGCCTGAGATCTAACCAAGATCTGTAGTGACACAGATAGCACTGAGATGCAGTGTCTTAGACCGCTGCACCACTCAGGAGGCTACAGTAGCGTATAAATAAGCATGAGCGAATGTAAGTGTTGTTAAAGAACAAATTCAGCAGTCATATTTACCATAAGGATAATGCATGTATGAATAAACCACCTCTTTGCGCAACCACTGGTGTTAACTCTCTCATTCTAATATCACTCATCACTAATATGATCACAACCAAAGCAGTCTTCCACCAAGCACCAGTCTCCATACCTGACCAGTGGCTGAGGGTTTCCTGCCACCCTGCACTCCAGTCTGATGGGGTGTCCCTCTGCCACCTCCTGACTCTTCAGCTTCTGGGTGAAGTGTGGCAGCGACAGGTCTCCATCTACACACTGAGCTCCACTGTGCTGCTCCCCCATCAACTGGGCTCCACTGTGCTGCTGCTCTCCCATCAACTCATTCCCACTCATTAGACCAGAGACAACTGACACCCCGGTCACACTCAGTGGAGGGACAACCGTCACACCCGTTACGCCCACCATGCTTGCTGGCTGGGTACCCAGACCTGGCTGGCCCTGCTGCGCCGCCACCTGTTGGATGAAAGGCTGTGGAGGGACAGAGGCAAAGCCCCGGGGGGCAAGCCGGTGGCTCTTAGGGGACAGGTACCCGCTGTCGGGAGAGGAGGAGTCTTCCTCCCCCTGTTGCTCCAGCCGAGAGGAGCCTTTAAAGATGGAGGACAGCTCCTCGATGAAGGTGGCGGCACGGCTGCAGAACTCTGTGGCTGAGGCAGCCCGTTCATTCAGCTCCAAGCCCTCATGGACCAGCCGGGGCTTGTCCTGTTTATAGACTGGGGTGATGTCCTTGTGACAGACAAACTTCTCAGGCGAGGCCATGGCTTCGAAGGTGGCCTGTATGGGCCTGCTGAGGTGGACACTCTGGCTGGAGGTGACTTTGACTGAGTGGCTGTCGTCCATGGCTGAGACTTTTGTCTGATGGGGGAAGCAGGGGCTTTTGGTCAGGTATTCTGTGGTATTGAAGGGGGCAAGGGAGGGGTGGTAGTGGAGAGCCGGCTCCTGGGTTTTGGGAATTGGGGAGACAGGGTCCACCCAGTCTTCTGCGTCACTGAAGGCCTCCCAGGCCAGGTCCAGGCTGCGGTTGATCTCGTCTTGGCTGAGAAAGGCAGTAAGGTCTGGAAAGTCCCCGTCACCAGCGTCCAGCTCCGCCATAGAGTCCAGGTACAGATCCCCATCAGGCGAAGCCTCCGAGAACACGCCCCTGTCTCCTTCTAGAACCCCACGCCCATCCTTCATAAGCAGAGAGGGGGGGAGGGACTGGTTCCATCTCCCATCCTGCATCCTGTAACACACACACACAAACATGACATTCAGTTAACACTGTAGATACAGTAAGACACTAATGATAAGCAATACACACAACCACAGTACATAGTCATCTGAATAAAATAAACCCACACTCCCTCACAAACCAACAGTTGCTCAGTTGTGATGACTCAGGCTAGAATTCTTTCGGCACAGCTGGTGGGTATTTACAAAGGGCTTTCCGGAGGTCAAAGTGGACTTGACTGGAATTTGTCACCATCCCTCCCTCTATTCTCACCCTAACTGTATATTTCCCTGACTCTCCTCTCACTTCCTTATTCTTTTCCATCTATGTCTCTCTGCAACAATTCACTGCAAGCATAGAGTTACGAAAGTTAACATATACAGTACCAGTCCAAAGTTTGGACACACCTACTCATTCAAGGGTTTCCTTTATTTTGACTATTTTCTACATTGTAAAATAATAGTGAAGACATCAAAACTATGAAATAACACATATGGAATCATGTAGTAACCACAAAAGTGTTAAATATGGTTCATACTTTAGATTCTTCAAAGTAGCCACCCTTTGCCTTCATGGCAGCTTCGCATTGTCTCAACCAGCTTCATGAGGAATGTTTTTCCAACAGTCTTGAAGGAGTTCCTTCACTCTGCGGTTCAACTCATCCCAAACCATCTCAATTGGGTTGAGGTTGGGTGATTGTGGAGGCCAGGTCATCTGATGCAGCACTCCATCACTCTCCTTCTTGGTCAAATAGCCCTTACACAGCCTGGAGGTGTGTTGGGTCATTGTCTTGTTGAAAAACAAATGATAGTCCCACCAAGGGCAAACCAGATGGGATGGCGTATCGCTGCAGAATACTGTGGTAGCCATGCTGGTTAAGTGTGCCTTGAATTCCAAATAAATCACAGACAGTGTCAACAGCAAAGCACCCCCACACCATCACACCTCCTCCTCCATGCTTCATGGTGGGCACCACACATGCGGAGATCATCCGTTCACCTACTCTGCGTCTCACAAAGACATGGCAGTTGGAACCAAATCTGAAATTTGGACTCATCAGACCAAAGGACAGATTTCCACTGGTCTAATATCCATTGCTCGTGTTTCTTGGCCCAAAAAAAGTATCTTCCTCTTATTGGTGTCCTTTAATAGTGGTTTCTTTGCAGCAATTCGACCATGAAGGCCTGATTCACACAGTCTCCTCTGAACAGTTGCTGTTGAGATGTGTCTGTTACTTGAACTCAGTGAAGCATATATTTGGGCTGCAATTTCTGAGGCTGGTAACTCTCTAACTTATCCTCTGCAGCAGAGTTAACTCTGGGTCTTCCTTTCCTGTGGCGGTCCTCATGAGAGCCAGTTTCATCATAGCTCTTGATGGTTTTTGCCACTGCACTTGAAGAAACTTTCAAAGTTCTTGATATTTTCCTGATTCACTGACCTTCATGTCTTTAAAGTAATGATGGACTGTCATTTCTCTTTGCTTATTTGAGCTGTTATTTCCATAATATGAACTTGGTCTTTTACCAAATAGGGCTATCTTCTGTATACCACCCCTACCTTGTCACAACACAACTGATTGGCTCAAACACATTTAGAAGGAAAGAAATTCCACAAATGAACTTTTAACAAGTCACACATGTTAATTGAAATGCATTCTAGGTGACTACCTCATAGCTGATTGAGAGAATATCAAGAGTGTGCAAAGCTGTCATCAAGGCAAAGGGTGGCTACTTTGAAGAATCTCAAATATAAAATATAATATATATGTATGTCATGTCAAAGTTATGATGTCTTCACTATTATTCTACAATGTAGAAAATAGTAATAATATATCCCATTTAGCAGACGCTTTTGTCCAAAGCGACTTACAAGTCGGCTGGGGCCACTACTTTTTTACATATGGGTGGTCCCAGCGGGAATCGAACCCACGACGCTTGGCGTTGCAAGCGCCATGCTCTACCGACTGAGCCACACAGGACCCTAAAAAATAAAGAAAAACCCTTCAATGAGTAGGTGTGTCCAAACTTTTGACAGGTACTGTATATCCATTGATACTTGAAGAATATAACTTATAAATGCCTAATGAGCTTAGTTGAACTGTCACACTACATAAGAACCCAAAATATAAGCTTGTTTTTATCCAATGTGTGTAAACATTGTAAATAAAAACAAACACTGTATAGCCTCATAACATGGTTAAAACAATAATGTTGATATCATGGATGGTCAGTCCTTGCATCCATAGCTCTGTCTATTAATCTGAGAGTGGTTACATTTCTACAGGCCTCCATGAAAACAAAATCACAAACAACAGAGTAGGGCTGGCTGATAAGTCTTTAGTTTTGGGGTTATGCTCAGGCAAAACAATTTGGATAATCTAAGTGCTATTCTTGAAGATCAAAGGGTATAACATTTATTGGAATGACTGGAATTCTGATAGACTTTGATTTTTAATGTAAATATTGAATTTAATCTTCTTATTATATGTAGTAGAAAGTGATGGGTTAGAAGAAGCCTACATAACCAACCCATAAAGTAAAATGCAACATACATATATGGCCAGATACGTAAACTTTAACATTGATTTATCTTGCAAAAGATTTTGTTCAATTGGTAACATACATTTTTGTCTTCTTCTAATGCCGCTTAGGGGGAAAGTAATCTAAAAGTAACTGAATGTAATCAGATTACGTTACTGAGTTTGGGTAATCCAAGAGTTATGTTACTGATTACAATTTTGGACAGGTATCTAGTAACTGTAATGGATTACATTTAGAAAGTAACCTACCTAACCCTGGCAGTGATCAATATCTCAAGCAAGTTTCTGTGTGTTATGTACAGTAGGCTACATCTACATGTGAGCTCCATGGCTATATTGTAGATGATGGTACCTAACAGACTTTTATGCAATAGGCTCGTCTGTATAAAACTGAGTGTGTTTGTGTGTCAGTGTGGTATATACAAGTGTGACATTCTGCCTGCCATGGCGTCCAGGAGAACAGCTGTTGTTGTTTTTATTCCACTTGGGCTAAGTTACACAGCAGCAGTACAATTCCATCCTAAAAAAACAACCCCTTTAAACACACACACTACAGTATAGCACATACAGGAGCTCACACAGGACACACAGATACATACACACATATGTATTCACAGTCAGGCACACAAGGGACACTATTCTCTTCAGAGCCTGTTATTTTCCATGTGGAAAATAAGTAATCTATACAACATTGATAGATTATGAATGGGGAATATGTTTTTAATATTTTAAACTGATTGACAAAAAGTCAATGGCCACTGCCAGTGGTCATTGTACATGTTGTCAATGACAGATTAGAACAGAGTACATAAATTAGGCTATCACTGTTCAATAACTACTTACTTATTATTGACTTTGTAATGTACTTTGATGTAATGGTAATATTGAGTGAAAATAACCACATTTTCCTTGCAGTTCTGACACTAACTGATTCTCAAACGCAAAGTGAATATCCCCGCATACACTAACAGTAAATACATATCTATAGTTTTCTCTAAGCGTCTTTCTGATCACAACCCACTGGGCACATACTGGTTAAATCAATGATGTTTCCATGTCATGTGAAATGACCTTTAACCAATGTGGAATAGACGTTGAATTGACGTCTGTGACCAGTGGGAAGTTTGAAGGATCTTGTGGTTGCTGATTAAATGCAGGAAACAACATCTGCAGGGTATTCTACTAATATTGTCAACAATAAATGGTCAATAACAGCCTTACCTTCAAGTTTTTGTCCAAAGGTATGGTACCAGTCTAGCGTTTCCAGATTCCTCTTAAGATGATCTGTGTGTAAGAAAGTCAGAAGCGTCTCCTTCCAGCAGAGTAGCTTTTTCGGTCGTGCAGGGACTGGGAGCACTGTGAACGGGTCTAGGGCCACTTGAGCGGTGCCTCCAGAGTAGCCTGCTGTGTCCCATCTGTCCCAGCGTTTGACCACTCACTGTGTCAGGTTATATTTGGCATTGGGCTCAGGTTTCACAGCCAGAAAGCTGCTGAGAGAGAGGAGAGAGAGAGAGAATAAGAAAGAGCGAAAGGGGGGGATATATGAGAAAACCGCAGGGGAGTGATACTTTCCACTGAGTACAATATATACAGTAATTTACACACAGAACGAAATGCTCACACATACACACTCTCTAACACATAGAACTGGGAGTCTTTTCACCTCAATATGTTGCACTATCAAACCTACAAAGCTGGTGGCCATGAAAGATGATTGTACTCGGGTACCTGCACAGTATGCATCTGTCTGTACCATAAATATGGGGGAGGAGGAAGGCTAGGCTCTGTCAGTCACGGTATGGGTTAGGAGCTGATGCTAATCTTGAATCAGAGCTTGACATCTCCCTTTTCTCTCCGCTGTAACTCTGCCTCCTCTGTGGCCAGTGGAGTTGATTCATTGACCTGAGACCTGCCACTCAGCCTCTGAAGAAGCTGTTCTCAGTATAGACTCTTCAGTGTATGAGCGTTTTCTGCATAATGGAGGTTGGGGGCCAGGGTAACTTATGGTCCATGCAATGCTTTCTCTTGAGCCCACATCCTCTCCATCAGCCTTGAAATACTCTCTGTCCTCTCTCTGCAGGCTGTCTCTCTCTCACTGATGCCTCTGCCTTATACCCTGAGTGACAGTTTTCTGCTTGAGCCAAATTTGCTCGGCGAAACTAAGTTTGGGTTGGAAGGGCACAGACACATTCTGGCTCGGCAGCCCCACTTGGTTAATCTGTGGGCCATTATGGCAGACGGTTGGTCCTAACAGCACAGCGCTATTCCGGTTCTCCAACTACTGATTAGAGTTAAGTGCTAGTTACAGGGCAGGGAGGAATGTCCATTGGGACAGCTCTATCAAACCAGCAACCCCCTCATACACACAGTGGCAAACCACTGACACCAACACCACTTCTCCATCAACTGTCCCACAGCACCAACCCTTCATTCCCTGCCCCAGAACACACACCCCACTCATCTTTTCAAAGCAACAAGGACTTACACCATCCATCTTCTATATTGAAATAGCTTAAGTGTACCTTGTTGAGGGTATAATTTAAAAATAACTGCATTAATTGGTGGTGTCTTCGAATAGCCTCGCTCATGGTCTGGTAAGAATAGAACTGGAGCTTTTCCAATCTGAGCGTCCTTTCAACTAGACTAGAGAACAGTTTACAGACCGAACTGTCAGTTTAACACTTATGGTCATTTACCACTTCAACTTTTCAGAAGTATTTCATTTTTTTTAGCTCTCACATTGATAACCATTTAAACTCTAGGTGGGTCAGTGTCCTAATCATCCAAAGTGGCCATCATCCAACTACACGAATGCCCAGCCATTAATGAGATATTGTATTTGGTCATCTAATTTCGTTTTCATTTTTTGAATTTTTTAAATATATATTTTTTAATCTACACGCATTGACGATCATATCTAGCTAGCTATCCCCAAACAGCAGTTAGATAGTAGCAGCCAAACGAAGAGGCGATTTCTTTTCCCAGTAGCACAGTAGTTTAGTTTGTCATTTCAATTTCCCCATTGCTTGTATTTCATTGGCTACTCAGATTTGAAGACAATTGGTCAAGACTTCACCCACGGCGCTGTCCGCAGCGAAATGTGAACATGGAGATAGCTTGGCATAAACTGTTATCGTTAGTAGCTATTTTGAAAGTAACATCCTCAGACATCCCAGTAAAATGCCATACACTGGCTATTTCTTTCCCCTCGCACTCGCAGTTGTTGTTAGCAAGTTGACTTACTTAAGCAATCTAGCTATTGACAAGTCAACTTTACAAGACAATTGTTGATAAATAAAACGTCAACGAGCTAGCTATTTGAATAATTATTACAATGTTGCTTCTTGTCACTGGCTAGCATAGCTTGCACGCGTGGGCAATCTATGTAGGCTAACAGTGATAAAGGTGTCTTCTACTGTTGTGTTTTTGTTCTGTACCTGTCTCAATCTCATCGGGCTAGTCTCGTCAGAGAGGTAGAGGCACATCCTCTCATTCTTATAATAGATCATCTTGGATCTCGTTCCCCTGACACTTCCGTGTATGAGCAATTAGCCTGGGAACCAGATTATAGGATAGGTGTCACTGCCAGCCTCTGGTCTGGGCTATTAGAGATTATTTCCAAACTCCCTCAGACACTGTCATTGACACAATTAGCTAGCTATTTATTTAATAAACAAGTGCAGCAAAACTGTGCCCCCTGGCATGATCTTGTTAATGCTGCTTTATTCTATTTTCAGTACACAATAATGCCTGCCTTTCGTCAAGTGGGGGAGAAGCAGCTCCCAAACCCAGTTCTGTGTATGGCATGGTTTCCAAAGAGGAATCTCATTGCCCTCGTAAACACTGCTGGCTAGGTAAAGAGATAAACACACCCACACTTTCTTTCATACCCAGATCAATACCAGATCACATCAGTTTATTATGGGAGTCATCTGTGTTTGCCACCCAATGAGAATACGGGAAAGGAGATCACTGTGTTAGCTTGGAGACCTGATGATAAGAGATAGACCTGAATGTCGCAAGTTACTTATCACATTGGAAGCATATAAATTATGTTACATTTCCACTGTTACAACAATAAACCTTCACACACTCAACACATTTACTACAGCACAGTGTGTCAGCCTCTGCATTTGTTCAGTGCTTATCTAATGTGTGTCCTCTGTTTTGTGTTCAGTCCTGGCCTTTAGCCTCGGGGACACTTAAACTGGTGGGGCTGTGTGATGCAGAGATTCGTCACCTGTTCCTAGTGGAGAACCCTATGCCCTGGATGGAGGTGCTGGAGGAGAGCAGGTCTACAGGGGGGAGGAGAGTTACACTAGATACTTTTGAGTGTGTCTGAACTGTGTAGTGAAATATAAACATTGTGTCTTTCAGTGTCCTCTACTCATTCTACACCTCTGAAGACGAGTCCAACCTTTTTCTTCCCAAGTTGCCAACTCTTCCCAAGAGGTAAACGTGTCTTTATAATGTCACTGACGAATCAATCATTTGTCATTTATTCAAGTAAAATATATTTTGGAGAACTCTTGGTTCCTGTGTTAACACATACTTTACAGCATTTAGCTTGTTTTGCTGCATCTGCCCCCTACTGAAGACACGTTTTGTTTATTCTTAGCTACAGTACTACATTCTTAGCTACAGATATGTGTATGTATCTTCAGCGACTGCGATTCATTTAAATGATATTTTAGACAACCTGTCTGCACTAGGATACGTTTTCTCATAACCAACCCTCCGTCTTGTAGTGAGGAGTCAAACGAGATCCTAAACCTTATGGGGGAAGGGAAGTGAGTGATGCAAGTTTCACATGCTTTATTATGGGAGATTCAGTGAACACACAATCTCATGGGATATGTCATATCCTGTGTCTGTCCGGTGACCTGAAGTCCCTGTTAATCATCACAGAAATCAGGTCAGCTGACAACGACCCAGAGATCTGCTCCATCCAGGTAATCAGTTATGCCTACATTTAAGTGAAATTTAATATATTTCTGACCCATCATGACTGTCATCTTCTACACTGAACAAAAAAATAAATGCAGTATATAAAGTGTTGGTCCCATGTTTCATTAGCTGAAATAAAAGATCCCAGAAATGTTCCATATGCATAAAAAGCAGGGCAGAAATGTGTTTACATCCCTGTTAGTGAGCATTTCTCCTTTGCAAAGATAATCCATCCACTTGACATGTGTGGCATATCAAGAAGCTGATTAAACAGCATGGTCAATACACAGGTGCACCTTGTGCTGGGGACAATAAATGTCCACTCTAAAATGTGCAGTTTTGCCACAGATGTCTCAAGTTTTGATGGAGCATGCAATTGGTATGCTGACTGCAGGAATGTCCACCAGAGCTGTTGGGAGATAATTGAATGTTAATTTCTCTACCATAAGTAGAGAAGTTGGCAGTACGTCCAACCGGCCTCACATCCGCAGACCACGTGTAACCACGCCAGCCCAGGATCTCCACATCCGGCTCCTTCATGTGCGGGATCGTCTGAGACCAGCCACCCGGACAGCTGATGGAACTGATGAGTATTTCTGTCTGTAATAAAGCCCTTTTGTGGGGAAACACGTATTCTGATTGGCTCGGCCTGGCTCCCCAGTGGGTGGGCCTATGCCTTCCAAAGCCCACCCATGGCTGCGCCCCTGCTCAGTCGTGTGAAATCCATAGATCAAGGTCTAATGAATTTATGTACATTTACTGATTTCCTTATATGAACTGTAACTCAGTGAAGTCTTTGAAATTGTTGCATTTATATTTTTGTTCAGTATATATTATCTTATTTGAGCTCTTTCACCATGTACGCTTGTTGTGTCCTCCAGCTTGACATAAGGCTGCTGTCCCACTGTCTCCCTGAGGTCACCAGGATGGCACACAAGTTCACCCACATCTCCACTCTGCTGCAGGTCAATGCCCTCCTTATGTAACTAATATGGCAAGATGTCTCCTCATAGTTCATATTTCCATAGAGATATGAGGGCATTCATCAGACTAGTCTGGCCATTGGTCTTTCTCTCTCGATCCAACTTATTCTGTCTCTCTCTATATCTTTCCTTCAGTACCTGCGTCTCCCTCTCTCACCCGTATGTGTGAGGTTTGGGAGGATATTCCTCATGCAGATTGACCTTTGGCTCACTAAGTTCGTTCAAGTAACTGTTTGCCTCAGCCCATTTTCCAATAATGACAGCACCCCTAAAAGGCATGATCCAAACCAATTCATGTTTTTAGGAGAAGAACACCAGCACACAAGTCCAGGATGAGTTTCTGTAGCTTCTACTATGGGACGATCAAGATGAGAAAAGTGTCCAATGACTTGTACGCTACCCTGTCCTCCACAGAACGTGCTTTCTACCTAAGTAATATCACATCCACTCGGGCCTTATATAGCCAATATACCATGGCTAAGGGCTGTTCTTATGCACAACAAAATGCAGAGTGCCTGGATACAGCCCTTAGCCGTGGTATATTGGCCATATACCACAACCCCCCCCCCCGACGTGCCTTAATGCTATTATCAAACTGTTTACCAATGTAATTAGAACATTAAACAAACTATTTTTTGTAATATCCGTGGTATACAGTCTGATATACCATGGCTTTCAGCCAATCAGCATTCAGGGCTCACACCACCTGGTTTATAATAAGTAATAGATCATGTAGTTGAGCCGTGAGCACTAATGCAAAAATATGTTAAACATTTGAGATGTAGTGATTCAAAGTGTCCTGTAGGTGCCACTGCAGGACATCAAATCTCATCTGACATTGAAAAGACTGATATAGCAGATGTCTACGTTTTTTAAAGTGCAGACTAACTAAATTCTCTATTTTTAATCAGCCCAGAACTACAGGCTCTCCTCACGAATCAGCTGACTGTCAAGGTGAGCTGAATAATAATGTTTGAGTATGTTGTGTGGCGGATGAATCAGAATTAGTTGGGTAACATAAGTAATTAAGATGTCTTATCTGCATAATATTCTTATGTGATATACTTTTTATGAGAATGTATTTCTAATTACTCTAGTGTTGGCAGTTGCATTCTTTCCCTCAGCTGGGGCTCAGTCACTTGGGGCCCAGAGAGGGGAGAGGTCAGGCTTGTCTTTCACATGTCTCTGGTGCTATGCAGAAAGGGAACAGGACAGAATGGAACATTGTCTTCATATGTGAATGTGTCTTTACCTATTCTTAAACCATGTGAAGGAATGGCGTGATTAATGGGGAACCAATTACCTGTCTCCACAATGTCTGTGCGCCAGTCAATCCCTCCTTTGGAATTGGGGGAGGTGTATGGCAGTGTCTGGAACCATTGTATGTCATCCCTTATGTTGCACTTATCCTGGGATAGTATATGACCTAGATGCTCACTCCTCTCAGTGAGCTTGTCCAGGAGAGGGGTCAAGAAGGGGTTTTACTTGAAATGGGAGTATCTAGAGTTGACAATTGAGTTATGCCATTTGATGAGGTAATGGTTATGTACCAGGAACAAGATTAGAACCTCGTCTTAGGGACCAAACTGAACGATAATTTATAGTGAATGTTATCTGGCTAAGGGATACTCCTTTCTCAATTATAAAGTCCCTTTGTGAACTGTTCCTAAGATCTGTGGTTCGTCATGTAGGTTGAGAGGGGTGTATCTTGGCTATAAAAGATCTTTGTACTTTTCTGTTGTCACTTTCAATGGTTCATTAGAAATGGCGCATTATTGAAAGTCAAAATGCTATTGCAAAGCTCTCATTATTAAAAATGTAGTTTAAGTATAACTCTGACTGCTGTGTGAAGTTTGTTTCTCCTCATTTGGTAATGCAGAAATAAGCCACCACAGTTGGTAATTTTGTAGCTTTGTAAGAATGATGTGATATGGTTGTAATTATTTAACCTACCCCACCCACAGTAGCCTATATCTAGTTTATATTCTACTTTCTAACATTAGGACATGTAGTTTATATTTTGAAGGACTTCAAATGTATTAACGGATGTTTTGGGTAGGCAATACATAGGCTACTGAAAAATGTATTTTGTTTTCCTTGGAATAGAAACACCATACTGTAAAAACAAATCTAAAATGTCATTAATTAATTAATTGTAAATAATAAAAACAAGTATCTGCTTCTTTCCATAAATAAAAGGGAATAAATCATTTCAAACTGCAGCGGTCAGATGATTTGCGCACATAAAGCAAGCATCAACAAGCTTCACATGTGCATTGAGCGTGTGAAATTCGTTCTACAAATTCAATAATATTATTATAAAGACAGAAAAATACACATGTAAAAGCTTACTTGCATAAAGTAATATTGGATCGCCTATAAAAAGAGGTTTGTGATATGCCTTCAATCTAAAGGTTTAACTTGTTATAGCCTACAGTTCACAATAACAGGAAGAAAGTACATTTAGTCACTATGTTTAATCTTTGAACTGTTGGCTAATGGTTTACTGAAACATAAGGAAGCTATCCGATTTCCAATAGCACTGACGACAACAACCCATTCATTTGATGATAAAGCAAAGAATATTGATTTGAAAGCATTTTGAGAAGGAACGCTTGAGAGGGAGAACCGTGCATAATGGATGGATTTGGTAGATGGGTTGCAAAATAAATCCTTGCATAGCAGGGATCAACTTGCTGCAGACCAATTGGGCTATTTCAAACACTTCAAGAAACCAGGAGTCACCTCTTTGGACGATAATGTTGTATGGAGTCGTTATTATTAGCGGGAAGGAGTTGAACTAATATCTAATTGTGGGTCTTTGGTAAACAAAAGTGTCACAATACATGTGTTGCGCATTTAACAATCAGGGCATTTGAAGCCGAGTAGAGATCTTCATGCCTTCATCCAAACCTGCTCTGATATCGCATAGAAGATTGGTCCTGTCCCTTTGGGGATTTAGATAATTCACCAGTATTGTAGGGACTGCATATAACCAGCATGGAGCAGCAATAAACTGTTCTCTTTTGGTGTTGTTACCACTGCGCATGCCTTTAGCGACAGCCTGTACGATTACAGCCAAAAGCTATTTTGTGGGGTTTGTAGTGAGTCTCTTATAGAATGTCTGATCATTCAGCTGCCTGAGTACTTCAGTGTTATAGACAGTGTAGTCTTGTACAGTAACATCGTCTCCCTTGTCCTCTGGGCGGATGACTTTGGAGGTGTCATTCTGAAGATGTAAGGGCTTGTTCCTCAGAGCGGGTAAAATTATTCCTGACATAGGGGAGAGAGGCATCTGTAGTGTACCTATCCACAGCTGGGTCAATAGGCCCAGGTGGCATGAACGTAGATGAAGCCCTAACTTCAACTTGCAATCTCTAAAGAACAGTTTTGGATGCAATCAGTGGTATGTATTCATTGATGCTAAGGGAATACCAGAAAATGTCAGGCCAATTAAAAATGATGTGTCTTTCATTTCTGTGTTTTCATAATTTTTCATCGATTCGCAAGTGGCTGAATCTCACAAGAGAAATCAACCGGGTGAGGGAAACAGCACCCCTCTGTCTCAGTATGTGCAGCCCATGTATCTGATGCTGTCTGGAACAAAAGAGTATGACATGTTGCCGCCGTAGCATTTGATTGTTTTCCTGACAGAGTCCAAACTGTCCCGTTTGGATTTGACTTCTCCCCAATGAAATCACATCCTAAGCAAAACATCATCATTGTCAGAAAAACACGTGTTTCTCATCTGCTTGTGTTGATGTCCTGCAGTAGCTAGCTTGCTAAATCGGCCCTTTTTTAAGCCATGGCTGGAGTTGCAGGTAGTCTAGCATTTAAGAGTGTTGGGCCAGTAACCAAAAGATTGCTGGTTCGAATCCCCGAGCCATATCTGTTTATATGCCCTTGAGCAAGACACTTAACCCTAATTGCTACTGTAAGTTTCTCTGGATAAGAGCATCTGCTAAATGACTCACAAATGTAAAAACAATTGATGGAGATTTGGACTTGTGGTTTTCATTTAATTCTCTACAGGCCAATAATTATGATGATGATTCTGATCTAAATTAATATATTGTGCCACTGGCCTGAGACGATTGAAGTTCAATATGTAGCCTAGATGTAGGCTCACGTTAACTAGCTAGTTAACTTAGCTGGTTCACTGTCGCCCATGCGAGGCAGATAGCATTTTAGCTAGGTAGCCTATGAAAGCAAAAACTAAAAGTGTATAGAGACATAGACCGTTTTGCCAACATGAAAGAAAAGAGAATGGCATTTGGTGTTCAACTAGTCCACAAGTAGGGTGAGTAAAAAAAAACGTGGATGCAAGCACATATATACATACACACACACACACACACACACACACACACACACACACACACACACACACACACACACACACACACACACACACACACACACACACACACACACACACACACACACACACACACACACACACACACACACACCAGTGCCATGGACACCCACATGATATTTATTGGACTAAATAGTTTTTGGTATCTTTAAGTTTTGTTTTCAGTGTATTAAACTAAACATATATAGCAGTGTTGATTTGATGATGTTTAAGTTGAAATGCTACTGGAATAGCGGAGGAGGTGCTCCTATTGTCTTTGTGCTGACTTGCAGTAAGTAGTTGTTTAGTAAACTGTCAAACATTAACTTGCTTGACCATGCTGCAGGTCATAACTGTTTTTTACATGCAATATTTGCTTTGTGGACTTCACCAGACAGATGTCGCTCTCTGGTTTTGTGATGAAACAAGTGTATGTGTAGTTCAATTTATTCCGCCACTGTGTGCCTGTTGTCTTTTTGTGACAGCCTTATTTGATATCATGTTGGAGTTTGACCGAATGCGTTCTAGAGCAAACATGGAAAATAGGTTGTAATATGAATTTTTAACAGGCTTTACTTGGTTTCTCCAGTGATTTTACCCACGTGCCTACCGCTACTTGATACAATGAGCGAATTAATCAGTAGTCATGATACAATGAGCGAATTAATCAGTAGTCATGATACAATGAGCAAATTAATCAGTAGTCATGATACAATGAGCGAATTAATCAGTAGTCAACGCATTGCAGTTGTGTGTTCTGATATTCAGGCTGATTTGCTAATGTTTTATTTTGTATATAAACTCAGCAAAAAAAGAAACGTCCCTTTTTCAGGACCCTGTCTTTCAAAGATAATACGTAAAATCCTAATAACTTCAACAGATCTTCATTGTAAAGGGTTTAAACACTGCTTGTTCAATGAGCCAGAAACAATTAATTCACATGCACCTGTGGAATGGTTGTTAAGACACTAACAGCTTACAGACGGTAGGCAATTAATATCACAGTTAGGAAAACTTAGGACACGATAGAGGCCTTTCTACGGACTCTGAAAAACACCAAAAGAAAGATGCACAGGGTCCCTGCTTATCTACGTGAACGTGCCTTCGGCATGCTACAAGGAAGCATGAGGACTGCAGATGTGGCCAGGGCAATAAATTGCAATGTCCGTACTGTGAGACGCCTAAGACAGCTTAGATCGTCCTCGCAGTGGCAGACCACATGTAACAACACCTGCACAGGATCGGTACATCCGAACATCACACCTGTGGGACAGGTACAGGATGGCAACAACAACTGCCCGAGTTACACCAGGAACGCACAATTCCTCCATCAGTGTTCAGACTTTCCGCAATAGGCTGAGAGAGGCTGGACTGAGGGCTTGTAGGCCTGTTGTAAGGCAAGTCCTCACCAGACATCACTGGCAACAACGTCGCCTATGGATACAAACCCACCGTTGCTGGACCAGACAAGACTGGCAAAAAGTGCTCTTCACTGACGAGTTGTGATTTTGTCTCACCGGGGTGATGGTCGGATTATCGTCGAAGGAATGAGCGTTACACCGAGGCCTGTACTCTGGTGCGGGATCGATTTAGAAGTGGAGGGTCCGTCATGGTCTGGGGCGGTGTGTCACAGCATCATCGGAGCTTGTTGTCATTGCAGGCAATCTCAACTCTGTGTTACAGGGAAGACATCCTCCCTCATGTGGTACCCTTCTTGCAGGCTCATCCTGACATGATCCTCCAGCATGACAATGCCACCAGCCATACTTCTCATTCTGTGCGTGATTTCCTGCAAGACAGGAATGTCAGTGTTCTGCCATGGCCAGCGAAGAGCCCGGATCTCAAACCCATTGAGCATGTCTGTGACCTGTTAGATCAGAGGGTGAGGGCTAGGGCCATCCCCCCAGAAATGTCCTGTAACTTGCAGGTGCCTTGGTGGAATAGTGGGGTAACATCTCACAGCAAGAACTGGCAAATCTGGTGCAGTCCATGAGGCGGAGATGCACTGCAGTACTTAATGCAGCTGGTGGCCACACCAGATACTGACTGGTACTTCAGGCAAGGTGGGCCATGTTCTTTACCCATTTTGTGTTTACCCTGTCCTACAGACCAGGTTCCCAGAATAAGAAGGCAGATGCACTGTCCAGGCTGTATGACACAGAGGAGCGGCCCATGGATCAGACTCCCATTCTTCCGGCCTCCTGCCTGGTAGCTCCGGTCATGTGGGAGCTGGACGCGGACATTGAGCAGGCGTTGCATACAGAGCCCGTTCCACTCCAGTGTCCTGTCGGGTGTCAGTACGTTCCGTCTGCTGTCCGTGACCAGTTGATCTAATGGGCCCACACATCACCCTCCACTGGTCATCCGGGGATCAGTCGGATGGTGCACTGTCTGTCTGGGAAGTACTGGTGGCCCACCTTGGCTCGAGACGTTAGGGTTTATGTTTCCGCCTGCTCGGTGTGTGCCCAGTGTAAGGCTCCTGGACTCCTGACCAGAGGCAAGCAACATCCCTTACCCGTTCCACAATGGCCTTAGTCACACCTGTCGGTGGATTTTCTAATGGATCATCCTCCCTCACAGGGAAACACCACAATCCTGATCGTTGTGGATTGTGTCTCTAAGTCCTGTCATCTCCTTCCTCTGCCCGGTCTCCCTATGGCCCTATAAACTGCGGAGGCCCTGTTTACACACGTATTCCTGCACTACGGGGTGCCTGAGGATATAGTGTTTGATTGAGGTTCCCAGTTCACTTCGAGAGTCTGGAGGGCGTTCATGGAACGTTTGGGGGTCTTGATCAGCCTCACCTCGGGTTTCCACCCTGAGAGTAATGGGCAGGTGGAGAGAGTGTACCAGGATGTGGGCAGGTTTCTGCGGTCCTATTGCCAGGACCGGGCGGGGGAGTGGGCAGCGTTCGTGCCCTGTGCAGAGATGGCGCAGAACTCGCTCCGCCACACCTCCACTAACCTCTCCCCCTTTCAGTGTGTATTGGGGTACAAGCCGGTTCTGGCACCGTGCCATTAGAGTCAGACCGAGGCTCCTGCGGTGGACGATTGGTTCAGACGAGCGGAGGAGACCTGGGAAGCCGCCCATGGTCACCTCCAGCAGGTCACGCTGCGACAAAAGACCAGCGCAGACCGTCACCGCAGTGAGGCCCAGGGTCTAGCTCTCGACCCGAAACCTGCCCCTCCGCCTGCCCTGCCGGAAGCTGGGTCCGCGGTTTGTGGGGCCATTCAAAGTCCTGAGGAGGGTGAACAAGGTATGTTACAGGTTACAGCTTCCCCCCGATTTACTATATTAACCCCTCATTCCATGTGTCTCTCATCGGGCCGGTGGTGGCTGGTCCGCTCCAGGAGTCTTCCACAGAAGTCGGCTCCTTTCCTTGTTCATTCAGCGGTCGACGTCACCGGCTTTCTAGCCATCGCCGCTCCATTTTTCATGTATCCATTTGTTTTGTCTTGTTCCCTGCACACCTGGTTTTCATTCCCCAATCAATATACAGTGGGGCAAAAAAAGTATTTAGTCAGCCACCAATTGTGCAAGTTCTCCTACTTAAAAAGGATTTTTAATTAATTTATTTGCAAATTATGGTGGAAAATAAGTATTTGATCAATAACAAATGTTTATCTCAATACTTTGTTATATACCCTTTGTTGGCAATGACAGAGGTCAAATGTTTTCTGTAAGTCTTCACAAGGTTTTCACACACTGTTGCTGGTATTTTGTCCCATTCCTCCATGCAGATCTCCTCTAGAGCAGTGATGTTTTGGGGCTGTTGCTGGGCAACATGGAACATGGGACTTTTAACTCCCTCCAAAGATTTTCTACGGGGTTGAAATCTGGAGTCTGGCTAGGCCACTCCAGGACCTTGAAATGCTTCTTACGAAGCCACTCCTTCGTTGCCCGGGCGGTGTGTTTGGGATCATTGTCATGCTGAAAGACCCAGCCACGTTTCATCTTCAATGCCCTTGCTGATGGAAGGAGGTTTTCACTTAAAATCTCACAATACATGGCCCCATTCATTCTTTCCTTTACACGGATCAGTCGTCCTGGTTCCTTTGCAGAAAAACAGCCCCAAAGCATGATGTTTCCACCCCCATGCTTCACAGTAGGTATGGTGTTCTTTGGATGCAACTCAGCATTCTTTGTCCTCCAAACATGACGAGTTGAGTTTTTACCCAAAAATTATATTTTGGTTTCATCTGACCATATGACATTTTCCCAATCTTCTTCTGGATCATTCAAATGCTCTCTAGCAAACTTCAGACGGACCTGGACACGGACATGGACGCGTCTGGCACTGCAGGATTTGAGTCCCTGGTGGTCCTGGGATTTTTGCTCACCGTTCTTTTGATCATTTTGACCCCACGGTGTGAGATCTTGCGTGGAGCCCCAGATCGAGGGAGATTATCAGTGATCTTGTATGTCTTCCATTTCCTAATAATTGCTCCCACAGTTGATTTCTTCAAACCAAGCTGCTTACCTATTGCAGATTCAGTCTTCCCAGCCTGGTGCAGGTCTACAATTTTGTTTCTGGTGTCCTTTGACAGCTCTTTGGTCTTGGCCATAGTGGAGTTTGGAGTGTGATTGTTTGAGGTTGTGGACAGGTGTCTTTTATACTGATAACAAGTTCAAACAGGTGCCATTAATACAGGTAACGAGTGGAGGACAGAGGAGCCTCTTAAAGAAGAAGTTACAGGTCTGTGAGAGACAGAAATCTTGCTTGTTTGTAGGTGACCAAATACTTATTTTCCACCAGAATTTGCAAATAAATTCATTAAAAATCCTACAATGTGATTTTCTGGATTTTCTTTTCTCATTTTGTCTGTCATAGTTGAAGTGTACCTATGATGAAAATTACAGGCCTCTCTCATCTTTTTAAGTGGGAGAACTTGCACAATTGGTGACTGACTAAATACTTTTTTGCCCCACTGTACATGTATTTATTCCTCTGTTCCCCATCATGTCTTTGTGTATGATTGTTTGTGTTACGTGTGTATTATTGACGCGCCAGACTGGCTTGTTTTTTCCTTGTTATTTTGTCACGAAGATGTTTATTCTTAAACGTAATTCTTGTGACTGTTTTGCGCGTTTTGCACTTTTGCCTAAATAAAGTGTGCACCTGTTCACAAAACTCTGCTCTCCTGCACCTGACTTCGCTACAAGTACAATATATATAATATAAACTATACAATCTACAATATAAACTAGATACAGGGTACTGTGGGTGGAGTAGGTTAAATTATTACAACTGAATAGACCTAATTAAAAGAATACTGAGAAAGGAAAAAAATAGCTAGGCAGAGGATGCCCAGACCTTGTGTCTGAGCAGTACCAGAGAGAAATTGGAGCGGGAGAGAAGGTAGACACCATTTTTTTAATCTGCTCGAATTACGCTCTGCTCCTCACTCACCCCATTTACATGCTCTGGTATTCAGAAGCAGCCATGCTTTAAAGCTATCAAAGAACTGTCAATGAATAATCATATCAATGGATGGAATCAGTGAATGAATGGCTGCAGCAAGCATTACACGGTCTGACAAGCTGCAAAACAAATTAGGCTTAATTAGACAAAAGAACAATTAAGTAATTCAAACAAGCTAAGTTGTTCAAATGACTTAGTATCTAATTTGAATAACAAAGGTATATATATTTTTTTTAAGTAATTCAAATGAGAATTCCAAGAGTCTACTTTAAAAAATTTTTATTTGCCTTAGGCTTCAGTAGAACTTTGGTCATGCATTCATGAGGCTTCTGCTAGGAATTCCAGGCAGCTATATATCTGACTAACTCACCACAGGAGTTTTGTCATCTTGCAGTCTCTCTCTCTCTCTCCCCCTCCTTCTCACACACTATTTTAGTTGCCTTGTCCATCCCCCTCAGTTCTCTTCTATATTCTCCTTCCCAGCCTTTGTTTCTGTGGTAATATGATTGCATTAACAAGCCATACAACTCCACATACCCAAGGAACACTTCGTCTTATGTTTTGCATGTGGCAGAAACTATTCTATCATTCTAATTCAATTGGTTTTGCATGACGAGACAGCAGTCTGGAGAAATTACATCCAAATGAAGGCATATGAATTTGAGTTATGACATGACATGAGCTATGGTGATACTGATTTGCCTCTGTTTGTAGGAGGTCATTGGAAAATCTGTGAAACAGGCTGTTTGTTTTCCTCTCTACACTGTGTCAGATAACAATTTTAGTGAATAATTATGTTTATTAATTTGTGGTGTGTTTTATTTGTTACATTTTATTGTTTCGATCTTTTCAGATCAGAAACTGTACTTCTGTCATTGAAAGACACAAACATCTTGTCATTTCTTATTTTACCAAAACACTCTCCTCATGATGATTACGCAGATAATGTATATTGCCAAGGTTATTATCATGATTATTGGTGTCCAGATACAATGATAAGAAGACCAATATGCAATATGTAGTGTTCTGCATGCCAGAGATTTCACCCTGGAAGATTTACAGACTGCGGAAGGGTACTGATCCATACAAGTACATTACAGCACTGCACCCTATTTTAATCTGGTTCAATCCCAATTTACTAGGTCTTTGTCTATGACTGAGCATGTGCTTTTTTTGTTTCACTGATTGTTTATCTTTTTATGTCTGTTGTCACAGACCTGTTCTCACTGGTTTCGTGGCGATAGATCTGAGTGATGTTCTCAGCCACAGTATTGATAATGATGCTTCAGGAGTCAGGTGAGTGCATCACTTGTCTTCCTCTCTTTCCTAGAATCCTACCCTCTCAACAATGCAACATCTAGCTGTGCAGGCAAATTATGGGAACATGCATTGCATATTACTTGCTCTAATGATGATCTGCAATTGATTATTTGTTGTTTTTAATTGACTATTATAGACCCATGATTTTTTTTGTTGCATGTCTGTGTGTTTAAGTTCTGACTGTGTGTACAGTTGCCAGGATGCTCATTTCTATGACGATGAGACATTGTCAGTGGTGCTGCAAGCATCAGAGGAGGAGGAGAGCAGGGGGCGTGTCCTGTCCTCTCGGCTCAGCTCTCAGCTGTGAGGAGGAGTTCCACTGGAACCTCAGTCTTAGTGTACGGTTGAAACACCTTTTTCCCTGACATGCAAACCTAGCCCTATATTCCTAATCCGTGATCTATTTGTAACTGTAACCTGCACCTCATCTCAAACCGTGAATTATGTTCTACCTGATTACAAACTGAAACTCAAGACTTAGTGCCTTCAGAAAGTATTCATATCACTTGACTTATTCCACATTTTGTTGTGCTACAGGCTGAATTCAAAATGGATGAAATTGAGTTTCTCACACACAATAACCCATAATTATTTTATTATTAAAAAAACGAAATAAAGAAATGTAATTTACATACAGTGGCAAGAAAAAGTATGTGAACCCTTTGGAATTATCTGGATTTCTGCATAAATTGGTCATAAAATTATTTCGGATCTTCATCTTACTCACAACAACAGACAAACATAGTGTGCTTAAACTAATAACACACAAATGATTGTATTTTTCTTGTCTATATTGAATACATCATTTAAACATTCACAGTGTAGGTTGGAAATGTATGTGAACCCCTAGGCTAATGACTTCACCAAAAGCTAATTGGAGTCAAGAGTCAGCTAACCTGGAGTCCAATCATTGATGAGACGAGATTGGAGATGTTGGTTAGAGTTGCCCTGCCCTATAAAAAAAACACTCACACAATTTTAGTTTGCTATTCACAAGAAGCATTGCCTGCTGTGAAACATGCCTCAAACAAAAGAGATATCAAAGGACCCAAAATTAAGAATTGTTTACTTGCATAAAGCTGGAAAGGGTTACAAAAGTATCTCTAAAAGCCTTGATGTTCATCAGTCCACGGTAAGACAATTTGTCTAAAAAGTTAGAAAGTTCACCACTGTTGCTACTCTCCCTAGGAGTGGCCGTCGTGCAAAGATGACTGCAAGAGCACAGCGCAGAATGCTCAATAAGGTTAAGAAGAATCCTAAAGTGTCAGCTAAAGACTTACGGAAATCCTTGGAACATACTATCATCTCTGTTGACAAGTCTACGATATGTAAAGCACTAAACAAGAATGGTGTTCATGGGAGGACACCACTGAAGAAGCCACTCCTGTCCCAGAAAAACATTGCTGCACATCTCAAGTTCGCAAAAGTGCATCTGGATGTTCCACAGTGCTACTGGCAAAATATTCTGTGGACAAATGAAACTACAGTTGAGTTGGTTGGAAGGAACACAACACTATGTGTGGAGAGAAAAAGGCACAGCACACCAACATCAAAACCTCATCCCATCTGTAAAGTATGGTGGCGGGAGCATCATGGTTTGGGGCTGCTTTGCTGCCTCAGGGCCTGGACAGCTGTCTATCATCAACGGAAAAATGAATTCCCATGTTTATCAAGACATTTTGCAGGAGAATGTTAGGCTATGTGTCCGCCAATTGAAGCTCAACAGAAGTTGGGTGATGCAACAGGACAACGAGACAAAACACAGAAGTAAATCGACACAGAATGGCTTCAACAGAAGAAAATACGCCTTCTGGAGTGGCCCAGTCAAAGTTCTGACCCGATTAGAGATGCTGTGGCATGATATCAAGAAAGTGGTTCACACCAGACATTCCAAGAATATTGCTGAACTGAAACAGTCTTGTAAAGAGGAATGGTCCAAAATTCCTCCTGACCGTTTTGTGCAGGTCTGATCCGCAACTACAGAAAACGTTTGGTTGAGGTTATTGCTGCCAAAAGAGGGTCAACCAGTTATTAAATCCAAGGGTTCATACTTTTCCACCCTGCTCTGTGAATGTTTACACAGTGTGTTCAATAAAGACATGAACATGTATAATTGTTTGTGTTAGTAGTTTAAGCAGACTGTGTTTGTCTATTGTTGTGACTTAGATGAAGATCAGATCAAATTTTTATGACCAATTTATGCAGAAGTCCAGGTAATTCCAAAGGGTTCACATACTTTTTCTTGACACTAAGTATTCACATCCCTGAGTCAATACTTTGTAGGCGATTACAGCTGTGAGTCTTTTTGTGTTAGTCTAAGAGTTTTGCACACCTCAATTGTACAATATTTGCCCATTCTTTTTTAAATTCTTCAAGCTCTGTCAAGTTGATTGTTGATCATTGCTAGACAGCCATTTTCAAGTCTTGCCATAGATTTTCAAGATGATTTAAGGCAAAACTGTAACTTGGCCACTCGGGAACATTCAATATTGTCTTGGCAAGCAACTCCAGTAAAGATTTGGCCTTGTGTTTTAGGTTATTGTCCTGCTGAAAGGTGAATTTGTCTCCTGAATTTGTCTGGAAAGCACACTGAACCAGATTTTATAGGATTTTGTCTGTGCTCAGCTCTATTTTGTTTATTTAAAAAAAAACTCCCTAGTCCTTGCCAATGACAAGCATACCCATAACATGATGCAGCCACCACCATGCTTGTGGTACTCAGTGATGTTGGATTTGCTCCAAATATAATGCTTTGTATTCAGGACTTACTTTTTTTGCAGTATTACTTAAGTAATACAGGATGCATGTTTTGGAATATTTTTATTCTGTACAGGCTTCCTTTTCACTCATTTAAGTTAAACCCTGAGCGGTTTCCTTCCTCTCAACTGAGTTAGGAAGGACGGCTGTATCTTTATAGTGACTGGGTGTATTGATACACCATCCAAAGCTTAATTAATAACTTCACCATGCTCAAAGTGATATTCAGCTTTTCAATTTTTTTTTTACCAATAGCTGCCCTTCTTTGAGAGGCATTGAAAAACCTCCCTGGTCTTTGTAGTTAAATCTGTGCTTGAAATTCACTACTTGATTGAGGAACCTTAAAGATAATTGTATGTGTGGGGTATAGAGATGGGGTAGTTATTTTAAAGTAATGTTAACAACTATTATTGAACACAAATGAGTCCTTGCAACTTTGACATTATAGGGTATTTTGTGTAGATCAGTGATACAATCTCAATTTAATCTATTTAAAATTCAGGCTGTAACAAAATGTGAAAAAGTTAAAGGGACGTGAATACTTTCTGAAGGAACTATACAACTAAACACCAACTATCACCTTAAGTGAATTGCAGGTTATCTTCACTGTAGTCATCACGGGTCCCTGTTGACTGTGCCAACTGTATTCTCAGGTTAGACCAGCAGAGTGGTGCCATCTTTCCTCGGGTGGTGGTACTGGAGAATCAGTGGAGAGACTTGAAGAAGATGAAGGCCCAGTTTGGGGCTGTGAATTGGATCCGGAAAGTGGCCTGTGTGGTAAGACAATGGAAAGGGGATTCCCTTACTAAGCCTTTAACAGGCTTGTTGTAGTTTGGTTTAGATTATTCAGAATCTCTCGTTCCGAAGTTCCTTTCTGTTCTCTGTGTCCCAGCTGAGCTCCAACCTGCGGCACGTCCGTGTGTTTGAGATGGATGTGGAGGATGAAGAGCGGCCTGAGTTGCAGAACGCCAGCTCTGATCAGGATGGTCTGGGAGGAGACGCTGGCCAGCCAGGGGGAAGCTGAAGGAGGAGAGACTAAGGGGCAGGGAGGGGGACAAAGTGCTGAGCAGCACCTCATCTAGGCAATATAACAATTGACTACCCCATACTTTGGCGGTAATCAATCCTAGTTATGCCACCATTGTAAAGCCAATGGCCCCCTAGTTGCACCTTTTTCCTAACAAAGTGGAAATAAACGTTTTGATAAGAAAACAATCTTCTGGTAGTTGTTTTGATGTGGTTGTTTCCTATGTCTGTAAGAGCAAGGGGAACTACTACTTCAAGGTCTCAGAGCAAGTGACGTCACCGATTGAAACGCTATTTAGCGCGCACCGCTAACTAAGCTAGCCGTTTCACATCCGTTACATAAGGCAAGTGAAGACTGGTCTCCAGATAGATAATATAACATGGATCTGATCCTCACACAAATTCCTAGAGTACAGTCAAAATAATGTATTTTGGGGCGCACTAGACTTGACCACACCTTTCCCCTTTCAAATTCTGATTGTGGGATTTCCTTCCCCACTCGTCTAACATGGTAAACATTGTTGAATAAACTCCATTTGAACTTACTCTATCTACCCCGTTGTTTGCGGATGTTGTCCTTTTTCGGCTACAGATATGACTTTCGGGAACGCTGGTCTGTATATGGATCTAGCGGTTTGTATTTTCAATCTTCTGACGCACTCGACATAAACACTTGCACAATATGTAGACAATAGGCGAGTGTATATACCGACCGGGGCTCTGAAAAGTCAGATACATAATCATTTCCTGTGGATATTTGTTTTCAAATTTCGACCCGAAAGAGGACCAACCTCACAGACAAAGATTGTTCAAATGTAATTGTATTCAATATTCTGTCTTGCCTAATACACCAGACTGTAATATTAGCTTTCTGATGGTGTAAAACGTTTCCACGTTTTTTCAGTGCTTTATGTCAGACTGTACCACCAAAAAGCTGGTATCATAGAATGATTTAGGCAAGACCATGTCTAACGTAAGTTGGGGATAGGTGAAACAAACAAGTACATTCTAGGTCCGTGACAAGTAACATATGAGCAACAGTTAGCTCGTGTGATTGTTTTTATTGATAAACCACCATACTTTTCATTGTACTGTATATGAGCTCACATGATAATATTCAATGCATTGCAGACAGTAAGTACTGTGGGGTATAATCGATACTGTAAACGCGCGCTTGGTTACGTGCTCGTTACCTATGTTTCACGTGGTGACGTTCCTAGCCTTGCCTGTATGTCTTTCACAGTTGGCGACAGGGATAGTGAAATGTTTTCGACCCTACCCGTGTGTACGAATATTTGGAGAAGATGACGATAAGCCCAATAACTTATTTGAACACCAAAGTCTCTTCAGTATAAACGTGCTATTGCTTAGAGTGACTCACATATCGTGACCTCCAGCTGAGAAAGGATAAACCACACTGATACAGCCGCGGATTTTTGTGTGGTTGGTAGCGCTGACGTTAGCTAGCTAACGTTAGCTAGCTATGGAGGATATTAACTCAAACATCAACGCGGACTTGGAGGTGCGCAAGCTGCAGGACTTGGTAAAGAAACTCGAACAGCAAAACGAGCAGCTCCGTAGTCGGTCTACTCTATTGTCTTCGTCTGGAGCAGTGTCAGGAAACCATAGACCCCTTAGTGCTGGATATGACTCACCCCTGTCAGCCGCCTCGGCGGCGGGGCTGGTCGGCTTCCCTGGGGTGGGGTTCGGCGGAACGGGTGCCTATGGAGGGCTTTTGGAAAACTCCCGTTGTTTGAGCCCCAGACTGTCATATGATGGCATCAGTTTCAGGAGAGCATATGAGGGCGAGGGGGCATCGGCTGCCACCTCTTTCACTGGCATCAATTCGTACTTTACTGACGCAGGGGAAACACTGGGTTTTATGGATGAAGGGGAAACTTCAATCTTGGATGAAGTAGACATCCTCGATCTTGAAGACATGGATTGTCTGAACGAAGATGAAGACAGCTGGTGAGTGATACACCATCTGTAATTCAAGTAGCCTGAGGGATTTTCGAACAACGAGAACACAACAGTACGCCCTAATGCATTTAGCTAGTCAACCAGTGTTTCTATCATGCGCCCATATGTGACAGCTCCACAGCCGAGCGCAGCTGTTCCAGACATTATCTACGATGACAAACCCTTGGGGGAGGGAAATAATCCTCGATGAAATTGCGCTATAGGAATGCACAGCACGGCCATGTTCTCAATACAATAGCTTGCCACAGACAGAGGTCATCACACACCGCAGACGGATTGTCTGCCGTTCATTCTTGATGACTGAGGGGTGGTGGATGGAATTAAATCCGAATGGAAATTGGATCACGTGTGGGGACTGTCAAACCACCTGCACTTGTCACATTACATCCTGATCAATATTGTATCAGTAGAACTTGGCATTCATTGTTCTGTGGTTGCTGCTGTGCTTGGACTAATCACACCCCTTTACTATTAGGCCTTAGTCATAATGTTTGCATTTTAGTGGTCTTGTTTTCTCTGTCAAATGATGTACCATAAAAGCTAGTTGTTAGTTAATTAACAGTAGGTCTACAGTATTGTGCTTTCTGGATAAGGGAAGCACTGTTGGCATGGTGGCCATTTGCACTATTTTGGTGACAGCGGAAGGCTGTCAGGTGGGAAGGGAGAAGTGTGCACAGTGAAATTTAAAGTTGTTTACCAAACCAAAGGCTATGGGGAAACAGCCACAACCATGTTTACCTTCTTTGTTAGGAGGACTATCATTACTAATACACACCATCCACTAGTCTAGTATATGAAACGAGGTTGAGGGGAAATCATTGCCTACTAGGCCTATATGATTATGACAATGTTATAGTACTTGAATTGTTGTAATAGCCAGGCCCAGCCACAGTTTTTAGCCACGCCACACTGAATCTCGGGATCATGTATTGTTTGCTGTGCACTGACTGAGCATTTGTGGTTTATAGGGTTAGGTCGCTTACACAGATGAACTTTTAGAAGTATAGCCTAATCCTTGAAACTGGAGCTGTTTAATTGGATTTGTGAGGCAGAACAAATCTCACTGCTGATCCCAACCTGAGGAAATCCCTGAAACAGTTGTAGAGAGTGATGAGACCTCACTGTCGAGCTGATGTGAAATAAGCCCTGTTTATAAATGAGATGTTGTAGTTTTGTTTAGTAGAGCAGTAGGAATCATTAGCCTATAATGAGGAAGCTGGGTCAGTGTTAATTTCTCTCCCCCTCTCATTCTCTGAAAGATAGGCCCTTGTCTGCCATGGTGCGGTTCGTAGGATAGGGTTTTTATTGGCATATTATGGGCCTCTTGAGGGTAACTTAATGGTAATGGCTTGTGCTTTAGGTCAAGGCCCAGGTTGGAGGCAGCCAGCTATAGAAAGGAGGTACAGTAACTAATTATGGCCAGACTGTCAGGTTAGTAATACTGCATGGGCTTTGGCAGCCCCTGGTCATTTAATCAGATGAAATGAGCCTTTCCCTAGCCTGACTCAGGGCAGGCAAACTCACACACTATATGAATGTATTAGATACAGAAACATCTTCGACTACTCTTCAATATTTGGAAGAGAGGCTAGAGGAAGCATGACTGGGAAGTTTACTGTGGACTATTAGTACCAGTTCCTTGTTGCCCCTCTCACCCAATCCCCACACACTCCACCGGTGGTCTCTCTGCCCTCTGGCTGGTGATACACACAGGATTACCCATAGTACTACTGATTGATGGCTTGCCAGTCCTGGTCATAGATTCCCATAATCCCTGAATTAGCATCAGACTGAATTTGCAGGGCCGTCTGGTCCTGCAGCTATTTGACGACAGCACAGCACCATCCTGCTGTTAAGCTTTTCATTCTAAAATACAGTTAGGAGGATCCAGCCAGACACATGTTTACAGGATAATTAGGCTAAGCTATATGTAAAACCATAGAAATATGGATGTGACACAGCTTTATGCCTAATGCTAGAGTGATAGGTCTACAAGTGCTGTTGAATTTGATTCTTTAAATGTTATGGATTACAGTCAGATTCTCCATGTGGCATACTTTTAGAATGCCCATAATGTATTGAATCTAGGCCTACATGTTTCTGTTTACTCGTAGGCCTTAGTGTTATTGTTGTTTAGTTGAGGACTCTCATGTGGGAGATTTTCTCTGTCGCTGAGACAAAGCTGACTCAGATTCCTCTTCCTGGTACAGATTCTTTCTCTCTCTCGGTATAAAGCAGGCTTAAGTATCAGCCTTAGCAGCTGTGATGAGATGTGGCCCTAAGCAGGTTATAACACTCACCGAAACTACATCACCCCTCATCACATCTATTTCCACTGATTATCATCAGGTCTCTTACCTTATTGATTGTTGTCATCATTATCCCAGCCAGCCTCAGCCTGCCTTGCCTGGTTAGCGATTTGTCCACTGGACAGCATTATATTCATGAAGGAGGGCTGTAGAAGTCGTGAAGAGGGCACGACAACGCCTATTCCCGTTCAGGAAACTGAAAAGATTTGGCATGGGTCCTCAGATCCTCAAAAGGTTCTACAGCTGCACCGCCGAGAGCATCCTGACTAGAGGTCGACTGATTATGATTTTTCAACACCGATACAGATTATCGGAGGACCAAAAAAGACGATACCGATTGAATTTTAACAGTTTTGGAAACTTTAGAGTGTTTTCTATCCTAATCTGTCAATTATATGCATATTCTAGTATCTGTTCCTGAGAAATAGGCCGTTTACTTTGGGAACGTTATTTTTCCAAACATAAAAATAGTGCCCCCTAGCTTCAAGAGGTTATTAACTGCATTGTTGGTTAAGGGCTTGTAAGTAAGCATTTCACTGTAAGGTCTACACCTGTTGTATTCAGTGAACGTGACAAATAAAATGTTATTTTACATTATTTGTTCACCTTGCAAATGGGGCATGAATGAGCAAATGTTAGCTAATGCATTTCCAGCTACAGTGAAGACCAACAGCAAGCAAACTTTTTTTCCTCAATAAACAAAACACAGGAACAAAGTTTCAAGCACTACTTTTAAACGTGTATTTTTGTGTGCCATGTCCATTGATGTGTGTGTGTGTTAATGTGTGTTGTGTTCGTCCAGGCTGTATGAGGCGAAGCTGAACAGCCCTTGGCAGAAAGCATTGAGTCCCATCGTGTGGTGTCGCCAGGCTCTGGACAACCCCAGTCCTGACATGGAGTCAGCCAAGCGCTCCCTCATCCACAGACTGGACCTCACCATGTCAGGTACTGTCACCTCGCTCCTCTCCATTCTCCTCCTCCTCCTGTTTCTTGTCTTCTCTCGCTTCTCCCCTCGCTTCTCCCAGCTTTGCTCCAAACAAGCGTGCACACATCTAGGACATATTTATTCTTTTGTTTGGTAGTAGGAACTATGATGTATGAGTGTATGTATTACATTATCATGGCCAGTGTGCCTGTGAATTCTATCTATGTCCCTCTGCGTATTATGACAGCTAAATATAGACAATCAGGACAGCAAGGCTAAAGTGAGACCAGTTCCATTTTTACAGAGGTATGCTCATATGACGCACATATCGTCTCCAGCAACAGTTTGTTGAAGGTCGCTATCCCTAAACCGGCGGGTGCTCCGTAACGGTGAATGATCACATTGGGGGTGTTACGCAACACCCAGTCAAAGACTTCCTGGGCAGGCAGACAGCACCCGCAGGACCATGGGGTTCCTGTCCTGACATGGAGTCAACAGCTGACCTGTTCCCCTCACATCCCTTTCCTGCGAGTGCCCTTTGGAGTTATGTATCACACTGAAGTTCAACTCCGACTGTTCATAGACCACAACAGGCTCTGAGGCTCCGGTGGGTGTTACTTGGGTGGTGGGTGGTGTTGAAATCCTCGTAAGGAGAGAATAATGTTACCCATTCATTTGGACATCTAATGCTTCAAATCACTGCCCCCCCCCCCCTCCACCTCACTCCAAGGGCATAGGGAGGTTCTAAAGATCAATCAGCTGGTTGCTTTTTGCACTGCTTATTATCAGCAGCAGGTCAATAAATTATTTAGGTATGTGTGAACAAGCAGAAAACAGCAATGCAGGCTATAAAGCTCTTGTACAATATGCAGGTAACAAAAGGTTAAAAGACTCACCTGCTGACTGGCTTCTAACTGCCTATACCTGAGGGGAGGAGAGGTAGGCATTTGTCAGACAGCTTCAAACAGGCCTAAATCACTGCTTTTCGACCGCAGGACGAGCAGAGCGGGCCTAGGCGTGTCCTATGCATCTACTAAGAGTCTTGTGTGGCTGTACTGTATGTGGGCTCCTCAGTGACACACCCTCTCGGGAGTGTGAAAATCTGTTGCCATGGCATTGTGTGAGGACTGTTTCCATGGGTGAAGGAATTTCACAAAGCAGGGCATCGCGTCTGGCTCATGACTAACGTAATACACAGTTTGACAGTACATTTGTACCACATCATAGGATTATGTTCAATGCTTTGGAATGCTTATGGAAGACCCTTTCAGAGGGCTTAGCCTTCAATGTCCATGAGAAACTCCCAAAATGTTGGAAGGAAGGCCCAGGGCGATTGCTTGCATACTGAAATGTGTGTGTGTGTGTACTTTTGTTTTAGCTTGTCCATGGTAACCAAGCTTGTGTCTTTAGACTCCCTGCGAAATGTAAGCAATGAGATCCCTTAAATGGCATGCCCCAGTTACATAACAAACTGGAAGCAGGGACAAATAGTTTTTTTTCTTTTTTAGCATAGTCGAGTTAAATAAATGTATTAGACACTATCTAGTTTCATTAGTGATATGTTATCAAACGTTTAGAAATTCAGAAATGTATTATGGGCATTGTCATGACTTTATAACCCTGAAAGCGTAGCAGGAAGTAAAGAATGGCCCGGGCCGGGGACTCTCCTGACAGTACCAGTCCTGTAATGCTGGGCTAGATTCAGATTGGAGCCTTCTGAACAGTGCTTGGACAAACGTCCACAGATTCCACCCACACAGTTCTTCTCTACAGCAGAAAGTACCTATTCCCAAGCTGATAGGCCAGCTATCTAGCCATGCTCACCCTAACATGTAGCTACTGTTTCCATACTTAAGCTATAATGGACTGGATATTTCTGTCTTCTCTAAGTCATGCTCTTTCACTTGTTCATCTCTCCCCTCATTTTCTTTCGCTCCCTGAGCCACACAATAAAAGCTTCTGTTGCCCTCTCCTCATGTGAAATGCTCCTAGCTAGCTGGCCCAGTCCATCTCAAGAACCCTTTTTCACTTTAAGGAGCGTTCAATGACTGGTATTGTTTGACTTTTCTCTGTCCATCTGAGCTGTTTAATCGGACCTGGCAATCTCTGGGTTTGCTTGTCCTGTCTGTCACTGATGCCATGCTGTCTAGGCTAATTCCAGGGGAAACTGAAGGTCCTCCAGCCAAACCATCAGCTGAGAAATATATTTTATTACAGCTAGTATCTTGGCTACAAATGAATGGAAATAGTGGTTTTGCTCCTGATTATCTTATCTGGTCCCTGGATGGGAGACCAGATGCAACTGGAAGTGGTGTTGGGGAGCCAGTTGGAGGCACTCCTTCTTCTGGACCCCAAAAAATATCCCAATACCCCAGGGCAGTGATTGGGGACATTGCCCTATGTAAGGTCCCGTCTATCGGATCGGGCGTTAAACAGGTGACCTGACTCTATGGTCACTAAAGATCCCATGGCGCTTATCGTAAGAGTAGGCGTGTCCTAGGTTGTCCACCTAATCATCCCCAGCTTCCAATTGGCTCATTCATCCCCTTTCCTCTCCCCTGTAACTATTCCCCAGGTCATTGATGTAACTGAGAATGTGATCTCAGTCAACTTACCTGGTAAAATAAGGGTTAAATAAACTTCATAGTGTTATGGAATGGTTTTAGCATGGAGGGAGAAAGTGTTAAATGTTGAGTAAGTAAGATAATTTATATTGCATGCATTTACCTATCTATTTTTTTTAGATTTCTAGGTGTTTTAAAAATATTTTTAGCATGGTTTGTTTTAGGACACAGTATTTTAGGACGACACTATTTTAGTTGGTCCCTGTGCTGCAAATCCCTGCTGAGACCTAGCCAGCATCACACTGACTATAGGCTGTCTCCAATCTCCTCCTCCTGATTTACTGTAGAGCTAAGCTGCTCCATCTGACCACCTCCTAGCCCTTAAATCATTCACCCCTAGCCTGGCACCAAAGGATACATGGGGGAACATCACTGAATGCACCCTCTGAAACGCTGTCCTTTCCTTGTGGTTTGTAAGTCCACAACTGCAGTAATCTCTCTATTAGGAGCACCTGATAGATGTCCACTTTAGGGGTCACACACTCCGCTATGTCTGTCTCCAGAGGTCAGAGGTTGACCCCCACGATGTGTTGCGAGGGCTTGTGTTCGGCGTCACGGCGGACACATGGAGGTGCCACTCCGAGGCAGGTAACCTCCCTCCTTTAACTCACTGTGTTTGATCCCTCTCAGCTGTCTCTGTGTGCGAGAACCTATATCCTGTATGTAGGCCTATAGGTATAATGTCGATCATACCACAACACAACTGTTGTACATATCTGACCTATAAAGAGCGCTCTCTCAGCACTGGGAGTCTGGACAGAATCTGTCCTACAGACGCCTCTGTCTCTTGACGTCCTGGTTTTAGATAAGCCCGTGCTAATCTCAGTGTCTGACCTGTCTGGGAATCCACAGAGGACAAAGTGATCGAGAGGCGTGTACGTCTGTGGTCGAGTGCTTGTGTCCCTGGTTAAGACTTAAGCATGCAGGTGGTACTGTGGTAGTGTCATGTTGTTGTGATCCTAGTATTCCTCAATGGCTGATCTCTGAAGGAAGTGAGTGAGTGAGTTGAGTGGACATGTTATTTCCTAAATAATGCGGTAGGGCCGAGTGCAGAGCATCAGAAGATGAGGAAAGGATGGAAGAAAGGAGAGCGAGTTGATAATAAAAGGCTTCTTTCCAGTCATCATCCAGCTGTGTAAACACATGGAGGGAGGGAGGGTGATGAGCAAACAAGTGGCCCTGGAGATTGGAGTGCATGCAGCATTGCGGGCAGAGCTGTCCCTAGTGGGACTGCAGTATAGCAGTCAACACTGATGGCCATTGGCCAGTGAGTCGTATCCCTGTCAGAGCAGCCAGGTCTGGTCTAATGGCTGAGCTGAGGCAGGCTCCATGGTTAGTCTGCCTACCTGGGACTAACTGACTGACTGGCAGGCTGTATGGAATCTCTGTGGATAGCTGGGTATCACAGTGCTGCATTGTGCCGCTCTGACTGTACTACTGAGTGAATGGGCCGTATTGTTAACTCTTTCTTCAGTCCATGATAAAGACGCCTACGACTGCCATACCATTTAAGTGACTCTAGAGTGTGCACCAGTTCCAACACACTAGAGAGGAGACTCTGGGAGACGGTGTGTGTCTGTGTGCACATTAGTGTTTGTGTCAATGGTTGGTATAATGCAGCATGTGTATGTCAGCTGGCTCACATTGAGTACGCTTGCATTCCCAATAACAATTCGATATTCATCTGATTATGTCAGTAGGCTGATTATGCAATAGTCATGTAAACACCATACTTATCTTAATCGGCGTAAGGTCAAAATCCAAGTAAGCATACGCCGATTAAAAGGCCTGGTTTTCTGAGCAATCTTTTGAATTTATAGGACATTAACACCTTAAATGGGTGTTCCAGCAGTATATTTGATCTGCCCATCTGATAGCATCAGCCGCGTGAGCCTCCATCTTTAGGGCGAGTGGAGTGAGTTCGGATCAACTGAATGTATACGTTTTAGAAGAAGTTTTCACATGTCTGAACTCCGAATCAAATCTAAGATGTTCACTGTGGTAGAACGTTTATTTTGAGTGGCGATTTTCTGCATTGTTATCAAAGTGCCGTCAGGTAGCCTGATTTCAGATGTGTCCACGTAAACAGGATTATTAGGGAAATCGTTATTTTGGCAAAGTATGTAAATGTTTTAATCAAACTATTATATTAATCGGACTATTCACACTAATCGCATTGTGTGCATTTAACCGCACTCACTGTGATTTAAACTACTCCCTCGAAGGGGGCAACCTGTAATGCCTGCAATGATTTCCCATGTAAGATATTATCTCAGTGATTTCATTGGTCATTACGATTTAGATTGCTGGCTGTACAACAATCCTTTATGTGATGTAGTTATAGGCTATCAAATCACAGTTTTTTTGGGAAGCGTACACAGATTTGAAGATGTTATCGCAGGTGCAGCGAAATGCTCATGTTTCTAGCTCCAACAGTGCAGTAATACCTAGCAATACAAAACAATACACACACAATCCAACAAGTTAAAAGAAATAAAGAAATATCAGAACTAGCAATGTCAGAGTCCAAGAAAAGGTGTGTACAGTAGTAGTTAAATAGTATGAGCCATGACTAGAATACAGTATAGACATATAAAGTGGGAAAACAGTATGTAAACATTATTAAAGTGACCAGTGTTCAATGACTATGTACATAAGGAAGCAGTTTCTAAGGTTCAGGGCAGGGTACTGGACTGACAAACAGCTTCTTTCGGTCCAAGCTTTGATGCACCTGTACTGTCTCCTCCTTCCATATGGTAGCAGGGTGAACAGGGTGTGGCTCGGTTGGCTGAGGTCCTTGATGATCTTCTTGGCCTTCTTGTGACACCGGGTGCTGTAAATGTCCTAGAGGGCAGGCAGCGTTCGGCTGACCGCACCACCCTCTGGAGAGCTCTCAATGGTGCATCTGTAGAAGTTTGTAAGCTGAATTTCTTCACCCACTGTCTGGGTAAAGGGACCATATCAGCACAGCATGTTCATAGCAATTCTCTTCATTCTCCACAGCAAACAAGCGGAGGAGCCTGTATGGAAGTCCCTATAGTCCCCAGGTGAACTACGGAAGCCCATACAGCACAAACACAGTGAACAGCCCCTACAGCAGCGGCTTCAACTCCCCTTCCTCCACCCCCAGCAGGGTGCCCATCGTCAGACAGCAGCTGATGCCCCCTCTCCACCAGGGTACTGTACACAGGCTTTATATGCCGGTCTTTAACTCTCTCCTCTATCCCTTTATGTTCATTAAGTATGAATAATATAAATGTGTGTGTGTGTCCCAGCAGCTCAGCAGCAGCGTGGTGGCTCAGTAGAGAGAGAGAGGAATGCCCCACCGGTCAGCCCTCAGTCTTCAATAGACAGTGAGCTGAGCACCTCGGAGATGGACGAGGATTCTGTGGGATCCTCCACCACGTACAAACTCAACGACGTCACTGATGTACAGATCCTGGCTCGCATGCAGGAGGAGAGTACGTACCATCTTCTCTCAATCAACTCTCTGTCCGTTTGTCCACTATTACCAGTTCAATTAGGAGAAACGACAGGGATTATTTTAACGACCAAAAACACGATATTTCTACCATTTTTAGATTTGTGGCATAGAGAAAGCTATAAACAATACTCTGAGTAAAAGAGAATGTTTTAGGATTTTTACCCTCCAGATAGTAATCCCAAAAGGTCTTAATGATGAAATGCCCATGCATGTTATGTTGTAAATGTGAACCTGAACTAATGCCTTGTCATTAATCGCTTCAGCCTACCTGCACTGTACCCAATGATTTATGAAAACCGACTTGATAGGTCAATGTCCTCATTGTGGGGCTTCAGAAGTGTTTAATAAAGTTTTATGTACACACCTTGTTCTATTTGGTAACACGTGTTTATTTGTCCTTGACTCCAACCCCATTCGATGCACGGAACGGATGGGGGTGGAGCAATGTCTACGTAATTGTGCAAAATTAAAAAACACTCACAAAGGCTCTGACAGGAGGCCTGGCGGCCGATGAGTGAAGCATTATAAAGAACAGTGATAGCAAGAGCAGCGTGCGGTTTTCTCTCGTCTCTCATATTCCACAATATTACTACAAACCCTTTACTCACCTGTCAGATGCTGAGTGTTTCTACTGACTTTCTTTGTACAGGCTGTACTAGCGCTATATGTTCTGAACGTGTCCCTCTGTGTGTGTTTCCAGGTCTTCGGCAGGACTATGCTGCCACAGCTTCCAGGCGTAGCTCTGGTTCGTCCTGCCACTCTTTGAGACGCAGCACCTTCAGTGACCAGGAGCTGGATGCCCAGAGTCTAGAGGACGATGAGGAGGCTGTACACCCCGCCTTCCACCTCCCCTCGAACCGCTTCTCCCACTCCCCCAGACACTCCCCACGCGCCTCCCCCAGGAACTCCCCCCGCTCCCGCTCCCCAGCACGCTCCCTGGAGTACAACCACAGCCGGGGCTCCCCGCAGCCAATCATCAGCCGGCTGCAGGCGCCACGTCACTCCCTGCAGGGCCACGCCCCCCAAGACCTGCAGACCAACGTGGTGAAGAACGAAGGTAAGGGGGGATTGAGTGACTAGACTAGAGAGGGGAAATGGTTTTGTGTTGGGGCTAGGTCATTGTTATGTGAAAGACAAACTATATGGATTCATATGGTCTATCCTTTCTGATTCAAATGAGGACCGCTGTGTACGGTATCTGGTCAGTCCTGTTTTAGGTTGTTTTCCTCTGCTGTGGTGTTTGTAGAGAAGCTGGGGCGTAGTCTTCCTAACCTGACCCGTTCCAACGTGGCCCAGCAGGGCCCAGAGCCCGTCAAGAACAGCAGGAGCTGTGAGTCCAACCTGCAAGTGCCAAACGGAAGCTCACCGAGACACCAGGCAGTCATTCAGTCTGCCAGTGAGTACTATGCACACACACACACACACACACACACACACAATATCCCTATCGCATGTTCACTCGGTAATCGCAGTCCGAGAAATGCTTTCATTTTCATATTTGGTCTTGTATACTGATAGTTGTTTCTGAAGCATATTTAACTGCAGCAGTGTAATGACAGGAGTAGTGTTTCGTGCTCCGCCTTATTAAACCTCTTGCTTTTTAGTGTCTTGGCTTTGATGGTTTGGGGATCTCTCTGTTTGATCGTTTTAATAATTTCTCCTTCCGTGCACTCTTCTCCTTTTTACTTAAATCAATTAGAATCATTGTGAGGATTTATATTTAGAATGTAGAGAGAACTGAATAAAACACTGAATGCTCTTTAGAAATATCCACCAACTGAATTGGAACTAGTGGCCATTTACTATAATCCTAGAATGAGACAAAAAAAACCCACAGTGAATCAGTGATGGTAGTGTTGTATTTTAATCCATATAACTCATCCCCACTCAGACACTTGAAGGAGAAATGGCTGCTGGACAAATAACATGTGTAATCTGTATCAGTTCATCTGTTCAACAGTTTTTTATATACACTGATAATGAACTATGTGTAAGTGAAGCGGGCATGCCTGAGCTTGAATAGGACCACTTTGTGAATGTCCGTAATGTTCTGTACTATCCTGTACTGTGTCACTGTTGTATGGTTTTGCTCTTGACACTCAGTCGTCTCCTGTACTTCGCTGGGCTTTTTCTGTCTGGTGGGCAGTATGACACCACTATCCCTGCCTCTCTATCTGACAGTAGAGCATGCCCTGCCTTTCACCCACCCCTCTCTTTCTACTGAGTCACTGGTAATGGTTTAGCCTAGTGTTAGCTCAGCTCTGGAAGTACTTTACCCCTGGCAGTCTCTCTCTCTCTCTCTTTCTGTCTCTGTGGACTGTGAATGTCTGGCTGCACTGCAGTGCCCCATAGCATTTCAGGCTGCTCTTTTACCTTTGGCTGGGAACGACTATAAGCCCGGCTTGGCTGACTCACAGTGGCCCCACTGGCTACCACAACCCCTCCTGGCTGCCTGGTTCAACCCTATCTCATGTCCTCTTCTCCCTGGTCCACTAACAGTACCAAAACAGAAAGGATTGACTCTGTTTCTCCCCAACTGTCATCTCCATTTTTCCCCAGTAGCCCAGCACTCCTCCACTCCACTCCACTCCCGGTACTCTACCCCCCCTCGCTCATCCCAAACAGGAACTCCCTCTCGATCCTTGCTGTCCCCGAAACCCAAACAGCACTTCCAAAGCCCTTCTTCCCTCCGAGGTAACAGCCTGCCAGTGCCTGGGATCATCTACGTGATGAGTAAAGAGTCCCCTATATACACACACATCCTGAGTAATACACACATGACCACGTTCTTTAACAAAAGCAAAGCTTTTTACCGTGACTGGTTGGCTGTGTGACGTTCCTGCATGCACTCGACCCAATACAAAGTGCCAGGAAATTTGGTACAGTTGTCTCCAGATTTGCAAGGCAAGTAATTGTTTTGTGGGTTGGTCACTTCGTCAGGTCCTGAACGTTTTTTTTTTTTGAGTGTCTCAATAGTGTTCTTGTAGGATGAACTCATGTCTCCCCCTAGTGGTGATGGTGAGAACCTGCTGAGAAACCCTGTGGCTCTTGAATGCCTTTGGGCTCTTAAACCTCAAATATGTTTCAGATTACGTTTAAAATAATCTCCGTTTCTGGTGGCACAGCTGATGTGGTTAGCCACATCGCAGTCATTCCTCTTTGGCGATGGTTGCTGATTGGTTGGATGACTAGATCAAGCGTAAGCTTCACATTTACACTGAACAAAAATATAAACACACCATGTAAAGTGTTGGTCCCATGTTTCATGATATAAAAGATCCCAGAAATGTTCCATTTCACACAAAAAGCTTATTTCTCTCCAATTTCGGTCACATATTTGTTTACATCCCTGTTAGTGAGCATTTCACCTTTGCCAAGATAATCAATCCACCTGACAGGTCTGGCATATCTAGAAGCTGATTAAACAGCATGATAATTACACATGTGCACCTTGTGCTGGGGACACTAAAAGGCCACTCTAAAATGTGCAGTTTTGTCACACAACACAATGCCACAGATGTCTCAAGTTTTGAGGGAGCGTACAATTGTCATTCTGACTGCAGGAATATCCACCAAAGCTGTTGCCATATAATTTAATATCCATAAGCCGCCTGTAACGTCGTTTTAGAGAATTTGGTAGTCCGTCCAACTGGCCTCACAACCACAGACCACATGTAACCACGCCAGGCCTGGACCTCCACATCCAGCTTCTTCGCCTGCGGGATCGTCTGAGACCAGCCACCCGGACAGCTGATGAAACTGTGGGTTTGCACAACCAAATAATTTCTGCGCAAACTGTCAGAAACTGTCTCAGGGAAGCCCTCACCAGGGTCTTGACCTGACTATGGTTTGGCATCGTAACCAACTTCAGTGGGCAAATGCTCACCTTCAATGCCCACTGGCACGCTGGAGAAGTGTGCTCTTCACGGATGAATCCTGGTTTCAAATGTACTGGGCAGATGGCAGACAGCGTGTATGGCATCGTGTGGGCGAGCGGTTTGCTGATGTCAACGTTGTGAACAGAGTGCCCCGGTGGCGGTGGGGTTATAGTATGGGCAGGCATAAGCTACGGACGACGAACACAATTGCATTTTATCGATGGAAATTTGAATGCACAGAGATACCGTGACGAGATCCTGAGGCCCATTGTCGTGCCATTCTTTCACCGCCATTACCTCATGTTTAAGCATGATAATGCACACCATTATCATGGATCTGTACATTATTCCTGGAAGCTGAAAATGTCCCAGTTCTTCCATGGCCTGCATACTCACCAGACATCTCACCCTTTGAGCATGTTTGGGATGCTCTGGATTGGCGTGTACAGGCGTGTACAACAGCATGTTCCAGTTCCCACCGATATCCAGCGACTACGCGCAGCCATTCAAGAGGCGTGGGACAACATTCCACAGGCCACAATCAACTCTATACCAAGGAGATGTGACGCGCTGTATGAGGCAAATGGTCACACTAGATACTGACTGGTTTTCTGATCCACGCCCCAACATTTTTTTAAAGGTATCTGTGACCAACATATGCATATCTGTTTTCCCAGTCATGTGTAATCCAGAGATTAGGGTTTAATTCATTTATTTAAATTGACTGATTTCCTTATATGAACTGTAACTCAGTAAAATCTTTGAAATCGTTGCATGTTGCGTTTTATATTTTGTCCAGTGTACTTGAAGTTGTCCATGGATTAGTTTACGTATAGACCTGTATTGGTAACTAGGTGGTCTGCTTTTTAGTATAGGGCTCGAAGAAACTTTTTAGTCCCAAGGTTCTTTTTCCATCCACAATCCTAAACTTTCTTCTGCTGTCCTGAATGAAGTCCAATCTCTCCTGTCTTCATCTTTTAGTCCATCTTTCCTGTTGCTTTGGAGAAGAAGGGGATTTCAGTGAGTATTCACTGATCGTGCTCCCTACTTTTTATATATTGTGATTGTGCTCTCATGATGTGATGTGTTAATGTTGTGGTATTATCTGTGCCCTTCCTGTCACTAGAGGGCATGTGTGCCTCATCCTACACATGAACAAGCATCATGGGAGTTTGTACAGTTTGTATAGACTTTATACAAGGCCTCGTTTTTCATTCGTCGTTTTATTTTTCTTGATTTTTACATGGTTATTGTGATTTTAATGCAAAATTCCATCACATTAGATTATTCGAAGATTGATTCTTAATGCATATTAGGTGGTGATCTCCATTTTCCTCATACACATTGTATTTGTATCATATGTGCCTCAGATCATTGTGGTGTTCATTGCTTGGAAGGCCACTGAGACCACAGACCTCTGTTGTGGGAATAATACTGTATCATCTGTAAGCCATCTCTTCATACTACAGTGTACTTTACTGACCTGTCTCCTCCTCTCTCTCCTGCCCCTCCAGTCCCTTCTCCCAGTAAGCTGCGAACCCCAGCCACCCCGTCTCCCCTGGCCCTGAGGCAGCCTGTAAAGGCCACGTCTACCCCTGGCTCTGGAGCCTCCACCCCCACACGCTCCCTGGGCCCAGCACGCAGCGGCCTGCCCCGGCCCAGTGCAGGAGGAGGAGGAGGAGGTGGCATCCCTGTGCCTCGCAGCAAACTGGCCCAGCCAGTACGCAGGTAGGTACACACATTACACAGAGCTTCAAAGCAAGTTTAGTTGGTTACAGGTGTATCAGACTTTCTTTTATTCTTGCGTACTGGCAGAACTAATCTGTTTCTCTGGCTCTTCTCTTGCCCAGGTCTTTACCTGCCCCTCGGACCTACAGTGGCGGAGAGAACTGGAGAGAGGGCTGCTACTGAGGCTGGCATGGCCAGCAGGGGGCACTGTTGCTCTCTCATCAGCACAAAGAGGCATACAAACATTACAATGCGGCACTTTATCAACCAAGATTACTTTTACCATGAATCAAGAAACTATATCAAATACACAAGTCACATTTTTCGTACTATCATGAGCAACATGATCTGAACAGCTGAAGCAACATGGTGTGTTTATCTGTGTGGAGAGGTTCTGAAGGGGCCAGGGGCCGTGCTATTCCGGTTACTTAGGACGTTCCTACTAGTGGCCCGCAACTGCTAATAACCCATCCGGAACCGCCCGACAATGTGAAAATCTGAGGTCCGCACCCAACCCCTACCCGCTAATATAGAAAATGCGCTGTATACCACATTCGAAACCAGCTAAACTATTTTTTGACAGGGGGTGCAGGATTTGTGCAAAATTTAGATATGTTACTGCATATAATTTCTAACATTTTAGTAGGCTATTTGTTATTTAACTTGTCTATAATTAGATACATGCAGCTTCCCTTCTTTCATTATATGTAGCCCTAGAAGACCAAGTAAATCCATTAATCAGTAGAATGAACGCTTCAATCTAGTTGACATCGGTAGTTTTCTGTCATCTGTTTATTTTGCGGATGTAAGACTTTTAGGGACCGGGCAATAACAAAAAATATAAACAGGAACGATTTTCTGTGCAACATTTTCTAAGGATATTTGTAAGGAAATCGAACGCTGTGAAAAAGAACAAAATGATTTCTCCACTCCTGTTCCTGAGTCAAAATGTTGCCTACATTTGGTGTATAATTTTACTTCAGGAAATGCTTAATTCTGCCGGAGTTAATATTAAGGCTATGTGGGAGGTTGTGATTGTCAAATTTGTGTAGCGCCTCAATCATGCATAACATAAACATAGGTTTAGGGTAGGGATGTCCCAAGGGTCCTGTATAGCACTAACCAAGGGGCCAGGCAGGGCTGGCATGCGGAAGGGGCCAGGCAGGGCTTGCATGCGGAAGCCCAGAGATGCCAAAGAAACCAGCCAAGCTCCAGCATCACGTCGCCTCCAGAGGGCACTGTCACATGCCTCGGGGTGTCTGTTCAGCCATCAGTCAATCACACAATGCTTTTCTCCATCTCTCCCTTACTCCTTCCCTCGTCTCTTATCTTTTCACCTCCCTCAGGTTGAAATGTTTCTACACATTTCTCTTTTTGCAGTCTGTTCTTAACAGATGCCTTGGTTAGAGATCTCTATGATGATGCTGTGCAGGTGAAGTGTTCCCTTAATGTTAAAGAAATGTTGTGAATGTTTTACGAAGTGAACTCACCTCTGTATGGTTGTGTTGTCAAATCATAGTTTTTGTCCACTTGTGAAACAACTAGAATGTATTAATGTTTGTTTGGGACATTATTTATTCAAATAATTATTTAAAGAGTTCCTTTTCCAAATATACATTTTCAGCATTCGTTTTCTATTGATTTGAGTAATTTGTAAAAAATGAACATTTTGAACCTCAACTGCAAAGCTTATTCTCCAAAGTCTTTTTAGATGGTTTAATAACAGGACATTTGTGTTTTTATGTTGAACACACAGGTGACTGGTAGAAACAGGCCAAAGCCCCATCTCTGATCTTAACCATAACTATCGCTTAACCTGGACTGACTATCACATATTTTCCAGAGCTGGGTAGACAGTAGTCATGTCAAACTGGGCCAATCACTGGTAGCCATCACAGTCTCACTCCAAATCTACTTCTGGATTGGTTGGTTAGCTCCATCTGCTCTCCCACATTGGTTTAATGTGCAGTTACAATATCTACTGTATAGTCAGACATGCTCCCACTAAAATATGTAGAATTCCGCACTTGTAACCCTGAGATCTGAGCATGCTGAAAAGGCTTGATGTAGTTCATTTAAAACCTGCAACAATATTGTGTCAGTGTATGTTATGTCAAGACGGAGAGAATACATTATCATGACATCTTCAGTAAGATAATAATGGAAGTTGTATAAGTTTGTGGCCATTTGCCTCTTGTG